>NC_052506.1:84299057-84421704 GCF_014356525.2 Nilaparvata lugens
CGATAATTTGTATAATAATTATGGAAATAAAATTTTTAATCATTATTATCAATGATACCTTGTATAGATGAATTTTATTATGTACATTTTACAATATGTGAAATTGAAACCTGAAGCGGTATTATTATTATCAACGGTATTATTACGGTATTATTATCAAATTGACGTTTCCGATAGCATTGTTAGGCATTGAAGAAATAGAATTAGTCTTATGACTTCTCCATTTGATGACTTCATCTATGAAGGGATGATTATAGGGGATAAAATATACAGCAGAATTGTATTCTGTGCCAATTTTAGAGTTTCTTCGTCATTGATATATTTTCCTAATCATACTAAGATATCTCTTTTTGCTGTCATGTGTTAATGGGTAGGATACTATTTCATATCCTCCTCAGGGATTCGACAATTTTGTTGAAAAACCGTCGATTTATGTAGTTACATTACAATATTATGTTATCGATATTCAACTGCATTCAATTTTTATTGTGGTTTTATTTCCATATAATTTTATAATATTAATTCCACATAATTTCCATTATATAATTTTTAATAGTATGCAAATACATTGAACTGCTTTAAGGAGTTTGGTATGAGAGCTTATGATAAGCTTTCTGCACATTTGAAGGAGCTAGACGTGAGTAATTTTAAAATAACCATAAAAATATTTTAATAGAAATATGTCCATATAGAAAATATGATTTTCTAATTTGAGGGTATTTTGTTTGCTGTTTGTATGCTTGTGTTTGAATTTTTATTTTGTTGAATGTAAATACTTTTTTTAAAATACTTTTTATTTAAAAACTATTTATACTTTTTTTTATTTATGACGATGCTATGCATTTGTATAAATTTTTCCTGCAATAAAGAAATCTTGAATCTTGAAAAATCCATACTTGGTGAAATTCATTGAATTCAGTGAATTTCATTGAATTTGAAAACTCACTAACAATCTGATATCAGTCTAAAACCGAATAACCCGAGTTTGATGTTTGATGAAATACCGAAATTTGTTTCTGTCAACCTGCGACCTCACAAAATTCACATCACAAAGCGACCAAAAATTTCGTGGTTGAGTGGCAAACAAAAATTGATTGAACAGACGACAAAGCTCTTCTCCAGAAAAAATTCACTCACAAAATTTGCATTCAAATGGTGTTTTGAACAATGTGTGATTGCAGTGCGCGATCTGACGGTGTGGCTCGCCAACAACATGATTACAAACATACAAGGCTAAACATAGTACAGTGTACAACAATGCGACTAAAAACAGTACATTGTTATCGTTGTTCTGTATGCTTGTGGATCCGTGCATGCGCGTGCGAGAGTGTTTTCCTGTTACGCTATTGGTCCGTTGTAATTATGATCGGCTGTGTTGATTGATGATCGATTGTTGATTTGGTAAACAGTGGTTGGATTTGTGAAGGGTCAGTGTGCCCTGAATGTAATTTCTGAAATTCTGTTGTAGGCTCAAAAGGAAATTGGTTAGTTACCACTCAATATTCAATTGATTTTGGTTGATAACTCAGTTGATCAATTTCCAGGAGATATATTTTGATGTCACATGATGTGTAGTGCACAGCATAAATTAATTACAAACAGGTGCATGTACTGTTACAAGAGTGGAGCTATAGTGAAGTATGAGTTTGCATCGCTTTTCATCATTCATAATGTAATGTAATGAAAGTACCGTACAGAATCTCTTCGGACTTAAACAATTTTAAAATCTGACGGAAATTGAATACATATCCGTCAATAATAATTCAATATTATCCACCAATTCACTTTATGGAACATTATGATGTTTCGATGAGCAAACAATATGAGCGAAAGGCCCCAATCACCAAGGCCCTAAGTTGCACAAGCCTACTTATTTTTGCCTGTTAATTTTTAACCGTGATTGACTCCCACAAGAACCAATCATAGAATACTTATTCAAGAAAAAACCTTCTGTGATTGGTTCTCGTGGCATTTAATCATGATTAAAATTTAAAGGCTTTTGTGGACCAAAGTATTCTAATGAGGAAAGAATACGACTCTAGAAGAAGTCACTGAACACAATACGCACCAATTTATTCTTGAAACAATAGGATCTTAAATATTTTGATGATCCAACCAATATTACAGTATAAGAAGAGAACACGACTATTGATTGAAAGAAAAGGCTAGTCCACCCATGATGCGCCTCTCTCCAATCCTATTGGTAGATGCTAAATTCAGCTCTAGCTATATCTACTTTGTCATACAACATTGTCCAATCACGTGTGAGAACACTTGAGTAAGCTCCGCCTATCACGTGTTCTCATTGGCTGACACCAGTCACCAGTGTCATAGTATGGATGGACTCCACAGACGCTAAGGCATTTCTTGAGGGTTTTGACTGGATTTGAAACAATTTAGAAAGAATGAACACTCGGTGTTTATTTACTATCCATGATCAAAACATTATTATTCATTTACATTCTAACCAGATTCTTTCTCAGGAATTGAGTTCTCCCGAATAGTTGATGATTGTGTTGAAGATAACGGTGTATTGCTCATATTCTCAAAGCACAATAAATCAAATGTGTCAATTTCAGTTTGACACTATTCCAATCGTTTCACTCTGTAGTTTTGGACTGTGGTCTGTTTCTTTGTCTTTAAGTTGATTGTAAATGATAAGTAAATAAATAAATAAATATTCTAATATTTTTAGACACCATTCGAATTGAATAGAATTTTACAATATTTTAATATCAATTACTTAGGTTATATTGAATTTTTATAATTGATTCTCTCACATTTAATCATGTTTGATAGTGGACAATAATCGGTTCATTCATTTTTTTATACAATAACCAATAGAAAATTAACTTAAACAATCTTTGAGGTTGAGAGAGAACAACAGATTTAGTCCTCAGATTTCGATTGAAAATAATGCCAGTTTTATAAAACAAACAATCAGTATCAATTTTAGATACAGATATAACAATTTTGGAATTAATCTTTTCTTTCCTTTACTTATCAATCTTTGACGTTGAGAGCGAACAACAGTCCAAAACTGTTTTACTCAGATTTCGATGGAAAATAGCGGATGCCAATTTTATAAAACCAACAATCAGTAGCAATTTTAGATACAGCTATAACAATTTCGGAAAGAATATTTTGATTTATTCAATTGTCTAAATAAATTCAAGAACACAAGAATTGTGTTCAAGAGCACAGCCAATTGATTAATAAATCAATCAATTATTATAAAGAACTTTTGATTCATTCACTTGTCTGAATAAATTCAAGAACATAATTATTGTGTTTGTAAATGAAACAACTATTGATTGATTTAGAAACAGAAGTAGAAATTCAATTTTTCAAGTTAATTGCAATGATGAAACTATTTCGTATTCTACCATTATTGACCGAGGGAAGTGAGGTCTAAGATTCAAGTCGACGGTTTTGCATTTCTCCTTATGTTTATATCTATGTTCAGCATTTACAGCGGAACGCAGCAATAGATTTTCATGAGATCTGACACCTTCTCTTTTTTGAAATTTCGCATCGACGTATACATATGGTTTTTGAAATTTTGCATTATTTTAAGGATAATACAAAAGGAAAAGGAGTCTCCTTCGAACGCCAATATTACCTAAAAAAAACAGACTTTAGAATTATTAATTATAAATCAGCTGTCCAGTTTATTATTAATTGCATGCAATAACGCAGTAACTTAGTAAAAGGTCAGCTGTCGTGTGGACTATCAATTGCAAGCAATGAGGCATGCAATACTGAAAACTCGAAGTAGCTTATTATTTTACTCCCGACTTCCCCCTGCTTTCAACTCGGTAAGCTTTTGATGATAGTAGCATAGTTGTTCACAACAAATTATCAGCATTGTAATGGTAATAATTATAATTAATGTTTATAATTTTCTTCGGTACAACAACCCAAACAGCCATTATTTAAACAGCCACACACCGATATCTCTCGCCGACACGTCAGGACAGGACATAATTCACTCTGTTGGACAGTATTAGAGGAGGCTATGGTTTTTAACTGCGCGAGGTCTACTGTTCACAGAATACTAGTAATATTCAAGAACAAAAAATGATGGGTCATGAGAAACTAAAGAGAAAATTTAGTTTTTCAAGACAACTGCCATTTCTCTTATTAGAAACGGTTTCAGTTTGTAGGAAACATGCGGGTTAGTTTTGGGTTCACTCTTTTCTAGTGGTACATGATACAAATGCAACAGTGATCTGTTACATGCACAGTGCAATAAAATACTCTATACCGTATTGCAATAATACTGTATTTGCTCCACATTGGATAGTCGACGGCTCGAAATTTCCAATTAAAAGTTTTCCGATAGCTGCAATTCATTCGACCTAGAGTTTAGTTTTGATTATGTTTGCTTATTCGGTATTGGCTACGAATGACTGAATCTCAATTTTGATTGGCTGTGAATGAAGTGCTGTGTTATGGGCTTTCCCAGTACTGAATGGTAGTTGACTTTTCTCTATAGTGGGATTCACTTTAAACTGTCAGCTTTGATTGAATATGGGAAGTATTTATACTATTTATAAGGGAGTTTTTCAGTTTCTAGTAACTTTTTATAGGGGAGGTTTTCAGTTTATAGTAAATTTAGCTTGATTTTTAGCCCTTTTCAATAAATTTTGTTATAATCAAACATGGAAAAATTATTTCATGTTGGACTTAGATCTGATATGAACAAGTAGATGCATATTAAGTCTGTCCGGTACACTTTTTTTTAAATTGGATAATATTTTTCAATATAATTTGTTTAAGATCACTATAAGAATGAGAAAAAGTGGCAGCTGAAATTTTTAAGTGATCTAATAAGCGAGCTATGGGTTGCTGAAGTGCTAACTTTCCAGATACCGTTTTCTTTCCAGATCAAAAACGGTTTCGACTATATTAACAGAACTTCTCTTAAAAATTAAAAAAATGTACCTTTCCAAACTAAAACAGTTTATCACCCATAGGCTATCGTTCATAATAAGAAAGTAACATTTTTTAAAAATTCGTTAACTTGTTTACTTTTGCAAGAATCGCGAAAAAATCATATTAGAAAAAAGGCAATGATATACTGAATGAATTAAACAAACTCCAATGGAAAATTCGAAACCGTTTATGATCTGGGAAGAAAACGGAGTTAGCACTTTCAACAGCTCATAACTCGCTTATTAGACCACTTAAAAATTCCAGTTGCCACTTTCTCTCACTCTTATAATGATCTTAACAATTATATTGAAAAAGATTATCCAATTTAAATAAAAAAAGTGTACAAACAGCCTTAATCCGCTAGAAGCCAAAATACATTCGGTGCAAACTCATGGCGTTATTAGCGGTTGGACGACTCTTAGGGCCAAGCCACATGGAGCGTTTTTTCAGGCGTTTTCAGACAAGTCGGACGTGATTGAGACAGCCAATTGGAGAGCTTCTTGCGACTCGTCTGAAAACGCCTGAAAGAACGCTTCGTGTTGTTTGGGCCCCTACGTAGTCAAAACTAAGTAAATCTGAACTGCGTCTCGAACAAGGCAGTCTGTTGTTCAATCATTTATTTATTTATTTCATTGGCAATTACAGATCATAATTATAATATGATTGGGAGAAGACAACAGGCATAGCCCAAAACTGTCTTCTCCCAAATTTTTACAAATAAAAGTTTCAAAAAGAATAAGGTTAAGATTTCACTTTCACTTCAAAAAGTCCAATTTCCACTTTAAAACTAATGACTAAACCAAAAATTTTGAATTTTGATATTTGAAAACTGATTAAAAACAAAAATATTTCACTCAAATCTCTATAAATTGGAAATTTTTGAGTTATTTTGCAAAATTTTGAGCCAGAAAAGAAACACAACTTTACTATTATGTTGTTTCAATTGTATAACCATTTTATTGAATGAATTTTTCATTGTTTCAAGCTAGAATAAATCAACAATTTATGAGGTTATGATGAAGTTTTTAAGAATTCATTGATAAAGTGAGAGGGAAGGGTCAATGCAGTGTTGGTACTCATAAATATTGCTGAGCTATATTGAGGTCCACTTGATTATGGCAGTGGATAAAGATAGGAGAATAGCGATGCCGATTCTCTCCATTAGTTAATTATATTTCTACACCGTCAAAAACATAATTGGCATCGTTGTGGACCTAGAAAAGGGTAGTACCACCGGCTTTGTCGAATGATAGACAAGGATAGCAAAACCAAAGTTGAAAAAATACTGTCATTATAACGTGGACCTCACTAAATTCATGTTTCTACGACAATTTTATGAAATTAATAACATTTACATTATCACAATCTATGTTGAAACGTGGACTTTCCGGAAAACTTCTTCAAAAGAGGCTCTACATTTTCACACATGATCTTTGAACCGTCAGGACTGCCTATTTCGTATTTCAATAAGAAATACTCAACTGATTTGTTTTTTCGATGTAGTTATTCTTATTGTTTCAAACTAGACTAAATTTTGATTGAATTGTTAGTAAAAGAGAATTCAATTGATTATCACAAGCTATATCCATTGGAAATTTTGATATTTTGACGACAGTCAATGGTAGTTGAGTAAATGAGATTTGAACCAATCATAAGCTAACCAATGAGAGAGTAGCATTTTAGTCATGGCTACAGCTGATCAAGAATGGTATATAGATGCCTCAAATGGTGTATAATGCTATACCCCCTATTAGGGGTATTCACAATGTTGTTTTAGCCAGCTAAAGTGCTATTTGATAACTCTGGATTGTGAACGCCCCATCTAAAACCATCTGCTATTAGCTAACTGCAGTAGCGATCCAAGCGGATAATTTGTCTAACTCAAAGTTTATTAAATTATCTCAAAAGTAAGATTATAAACTTATGACTGCCGTTTTAACAGAGATTGCTACAGTTAGTGGACTCAAACCTGCGCTATCTGCTATCTCGTCTGTTAATTTTTTTCTAACGTACCACTACAGCATTGAGTTAACACAGACTTAGCAAATAGCTGGAGTAAGCGAATAGCTCGACTTAGCCAGCTAACTACAACATTGTGAATACCCCTAATATCCTTGACAGCCGATAAGAGTAAAGTGAGAGAATTCGATCAATCACTAGCTAAACAACGAGAAGTGGGTAGCAGTTTTCTTTGTCACGGTGTCAGTCAATTCGAGTAAATTTTTTTCTACAAATTAATAGTTGTTGTTAATTTGATATCATCGACATTCCAGCATCTCATTAAAAGCTGTAGAGATACAGTTGTCTGTAGTTAAAGTCTATAATTTCAATAATCTGGGATTCAATACAGTTTTGTATTCTTGTTAATAGATTTTGATAAAATTTTATTGATTATTGTTGAATAGCTTCCAGCCCACGGTCTAAAATAGTTTGACAGAGAAAAAGCCTCAGCTATCATACATTATTCATCAATCAAAGCCTTTTTTCATACTAACTATAACAAAATATAGTAATTGAAAATGAATTTCTGTTAATAAAGTAATCGGTTAAAGTAGTACCTATTTGATTAAAAATTTACTCGTTTATCTGAGTAATGAAGAGCGTAAATTGTATTTTGAAAAGTGAAAGTGACATAACCAACATTTTGATTTGAACAGTATAGTATAAATTGGAAATGGGACAGTTTTGGGCATGAGCCTGTTGTGCCTGTCCTCATGTTAAGTATTTGTACACAATGTGATAAATAAATAAAATTAGATAGTTCAAACTGATTATGATTATCTTTCCCCCAACACTAAACAAAATCAGATCATGACTATGGCTTGGAATATGATTATAACAAGATTGAGCACAGCTATTATACAAAACTGCTGAGGGGAATATTATTATTATGGAAATGTATGGAACGGAGTTGCGGTACCCAAGTTTCACTGAGGGGTTGATTGGAGGGGTAAGGTGTTTGTGGGAGGGAGTCTGGAGGGGGTCTGGGTGTGCTAGAATGGGTCTGGTGGGTTAAGGGGGGTTGTTTCTATTTTAGAACGGACACTGTTTGTTTAAACGCCGTGATAAAATCAATAGCTGTAAATTTCTCTCTTCTGCCTCAGCGTGGCTGGATGATAATGATGATGATGATGATGATGATGAAGATGATGATTATGATGATGCTGAAAAGTTCACAGGATGGTAGCAATAAGTATTAGAAATGCTTTTCATCAATCTTGTGTCATACTTTTTTACGTCAATGTTAGTCTCTCTCTCTCTCTGTACTTTTAATTTTATTTTCTCACATTTTGTAAATTTGTGAATTCTATGGATAAAATTTCAATCCACCTCTTTCTTCTACCTATCTTTCTTTCTCAGTTTTCTCTCTTATCTTTCTCGTATTCTCTCATGTCTTTTTTCTTTTTCTTCTCTTCCTTCTCTTCCATCTCTTCGTTCTCTTTTATGTCTTCCTTCTCTTCCTTCTTTTACTTCTCTTCCTTCTCTTCGTTCTCTTTTTTGTCTTCCTTCTCTTCCTTCTTTTACTTCTCTTCCTTCTCTTCCTTCTCTTCCTTCTCTTCCTTCTCTTCTTCTCTTCTCTTCCTTCTCTTCCTTCTCTTCCTTCTCTTTCTTCTCTTCCTTCTCTTCTTCTCTTCCTTCCTTCCTTCTCTTCCTTCTCTTCCTTCTCTTCCTTCTCTTCTTCTCTTCTTCTCTTCCTTCTCTCCTTCTCTTCCTTCTCTTCCTTCTCTTCCTTCTCTCCTCTCTTCCTTCTCTTCCTTCTCTTCCTTCTCTTCCTTCTCTTCTTCTCTTCTTCTCTTCTTCTCTTCCTTCCTCTTCCTTCTCTTCCTTCTTCCTTCTCTTCCTTCTCTCCTTCTCTTCCTTCTCTCCTTCTCTTCCTTCTCTTCCTTCTCTTCCTTATCTTCCTCCTCTTCCTTCTTTTCCTTCTCTTCCTCCTCTTCCTTCTCTTCCTTCTTTTCCTTCTCTTCCTTCTCTTCCTTCTCTTCCTTCTCTTTCTTCTCTTCCTTCTCTTTCTTTCATTCTTCTCTTTCTTCTCTCTCTCCCCTTCATTTTCCACTTCTTTCTCTCCTAAGTCACACTCAATCTCGTCTACTATCTACATTCAACACTTGAACAAGGATAAAAACTCTTCATTTTGAAGTTCATTTTTCCATTTTAAACTTCATTTTTAACTATAAAGTGTTCTTCAAGATTTTATATTGTTTTTATTAATGAACAAGAATGTTTTCGAAGTAAGTTCGATTGTAGATATAGTTTGAAGGGAAGAAACAAGGAACATGGTATCACCAGAAATTATCATCTTGCATTACTTATCCTTGTATACAATCGGATATGAATAAAGGATAAACGACCGTATCATCCATCTGTGCATCTCGCAAGATATTCAAATTACGTATGAATAGCTGAATTAGAATTGAGATTGAATGAAGGATTATGCAGGGATTTGCAGGCTCTCATAATTCGGGTTATGAAAAAATTGTAGTACATATTACGTAATATCAGGCAGATATTCTACGTATATTGGAGGATTCTGTTTGAATCCAATAAGAGGATCCTGCATTAATAGTTTACGCTCAGTATATAGGAAATCGAGGAAGAGGAAAATAGGGTCTTATAGTGGAAGATAAGTTGTTTCCTCTGCTGAAGGAGTTATCTCAGTAATGCCGAAGACAATTCCGTTTGAAAGTTGAATTGAATATATTATATAGGAAAGGGCAAGAAGTAAATGAAGTAGTAGAAAAGGAGTAAAAGTTGGAAACTGAAGGAATCATGAGTAGAAGGAAAGGTGAGTCTGATGCTAAGCCATCAGGATATTAGCAGATGCTCGTAATAGTACTGAACATTGACATACATGTAGACCTCTGTTTCTTAAATTGAGGATCTTAACAATCATAAATCTTTATATATATATACACTGTTCTAATACATGTAAAAACAAAAGTAGACAAGATTCCAAGACACTATACATTCTTATGGAACAATAAATAAGAATAGACTGAATATACAATCCCAAAGGCTTTTTAAGTCTATGAATAGCTCCAATATTATAGGACTGTACAATAAGTTACCTTATTAATAAATGAGTTTACAGATTGATTTAAAATGAAACTTTTCAACTGGTTAGTGAAAACACCAATGTATTCTATGCAAGAGTTTTTCGATTCTGATATTATTAATTATATTTGATATCTTGTGTTTTTTTAACTTTTCTTCCTTATTCCAACCATATTGACTGGACCTTGTTTGGTACTGTGTTTGTATAGTGATGAATATTTGAGTTCTAGGTTTACTTTGGATGTAGTTATGTTTGTATTTATATATGCATACCGTACATACTGTGCCTGACCTTTTAAAAGATGATAAAAAAGATAATTCTGAATAAAATTTAGAATTTAGAAATAGGCCGACACATCTAGAAAATACCTGAGTCTATACCTAATTCATGCAGGTGAACGGGCTAGAGTCAAGAAAACTTCAATTAATCTTGCCATGCCTGATTTACTAGGTTTCTACTATTAACTAACACTACACTTTGAAATAATTAAAAAAATACAAACAACTTCAATAAACATTGGCAACTAAAATCGAACAACAGAAACAACAATTTCATGTTACTTTGTTGACATTCTTCATCTGATTTGGGGGCGCATTACTATCCCTCATTTAGATAGCAATACGTCACAAAACCAAACAATATCAGTCATAAAATAACAAATTAATTTCAACATGAAATTACTCAAGAAAGAAAAGCCCGTTGAACCCAAATTTCGTCGATAGTAACCCATATAACCCATTTCATAATAATTTTGAATCCCCACTTTTGATTGACATTCTCGAATGAACCTTTGTTTCACTACACTGCACTTTCGTTGGTCTGTACGTTGCTTTATCGTCGGGGTTACAGTACCTTGTTTTTGGCGGTGAACTTTTACCGGTTGAATTTGGCTTGACGGCGACGTCCTCTTACGTCCCTAGACCTGTCGTCTGAACGGGTGTCTTGAAGCGGTGTTACATAAAGTTGCGGAACCAAAGGGGTGGTACATGCAGTTGGTTTGGGGACACACATGAACCGCTGTAAATAAATGTATTACAGCATTAATTTCTAACTCTTCCTACAATTCATCAAAAGCTAAAACAGGAGTTATCTATTGATTACAATTAATTAAATTCTCTCATTCTATTTGAATCCTCATATTATATAGATTTTTATCTTTAAACTACTGATTCTTTGTATCAGAATTAATGGATCTTTCTTCACAAATAATTCAAAAGTTCTGTTATAATTTAATAAATTAGCGTTCAGTTAAAAGCCCTAACGCCATGAGAAAACACAGTCAGAAAAATATAAAATTGAGTCTTAAACTCAATATGAACATAATCTTAAAAATTTCATTCCAATTTAAAGGCTATCTTCCTGACTTTCAGCAATACTCTACGATAATATATCTCCAGAAACAATAACTCAAATGTAACGTAACTGAAAACTTTCTATACTTCTTTAGAAAAAAAATTATAATTATCTTCCATCACTAATAAAATCAAAAGGATTATTCTCAATCAATATTATTAACTTGAAAAATAACAGGCTTTGTTAATACAATACTCTTATGGAAGTTTCAATCAATTAAATTCCCTAAATTATAATTTAACCTTATTTTACATACCTTAGCGGTTATTTGAAGAAACAATTATTCGTACATGATGAAGAAACACAATTAAACTTTTCAGGACATGGCACTACTAGAAAATTTAAACTTTAATAAAAATAAAACTAGCTCCTACATTAACTAATGATATAAACTTGTAAACCTGCCCAAAAAGGGGGAAACATAGTGACTACATCTTTACTCTTGTAGTGCTCCTAGCAAAGTGTCCTCCGAAACGTAATCTGGTCTCTCGGTTGGGGAATCCCCCCACTACTGTATTTAGAAACAGGTCTCCTATTGGGCGAAGGGAATCAATTTGATCAATCGTCGCGTGGCTTCTAGAGCCTTTGGACCAAATAGTAACTGCAAAATCGGTAGTTTGTTATAATTTCAATGCTTGCTGTTTTCCAGCTTATCGCACTCCATGTCGTGACAGGAAGGCTAAGTTTTAGAGATAATTCCATAATCTACATTCCTCGACGACTCGGAGCCACAATTTTTAAATATCTATCATGGGAAACTCGAAGTCATGGTCGTTCATAATAGAGAGAGAAAATAATTTATTTCGCTAACTCACAATAATGGCTCTAGTCTATTGCGTATTGAATGTACTATTATAACTTGGGAAAAGGCCTGAATTAAAAATAGTGCTCGGCACAATACTTTCAATTGAATGAATTTATATCCTTCTGACTTATATAATGCCTAGTATTAGTTTTGACTTAGTCTACTGCCAATGTTGCTTAATGACAACAAAAATTTATTCATTTATTTATTAAAGGGCATTGAAATTGGTAGACAGGTTATCAAAGACGTTTTATTGTTCACATTGGAACTGATCGGTAAAAATTCAAATCCAAATTCAAATTCTTTATTTGCCATAATACAATACAATTTTTCAAAACAAAAACACAATTAAAAAGTTAATTTAAACATTAACATGAAATAAATAATAATTCTTCTCAAAATTAGCTGATAGGCGTTGCCAGCAAAACCAGAGGTTTGTGTGCTGCAACGAGTATCAATCTTAGAAATCTTAACTTACAAAATTAATAAACCATTTAATCGATATATCAATATTGAAAAATAAGAATAAATAATAAACAAAAGGAGTGCTCTATTACAGAGATGGCTATAGGAAGAAACACCTAAATTAAAACTAAAAATCTATATGGAGGTGACAAAAGATAAGGAGATCAATTATGAAAGAGGTGAGATACATTAACAGATTTTATCCATTCAACTATATTTCTTATGGATGACTCAGTAATATGTTTTTCTAGAAAGTGTTGAGGTACAAAGATAATAAGTTTATTGATGATGTAAGTGAATTGTCTTCGGCAAACAGTTAAGTCAGTTCTATTTATAATAATTATAGTTCGGTTGCGCTCGGAAGTTGTGATTGCAATTGAGTAAGTATGACAAAAAGTATTTTTTGTCATAGTCATTCAATCTCAGCTGTTTTCCATTCATGAAATCAAGCCGGTAAACAGCTGTTTGCAGGACAAATAATTACATGATTCTCATTACAGCATACTCTACTGTGATGAAACCATATGTTTTCTTTACAATTGAGTATGTTTCCTAGTTCAGAAATAGGAACAGCATAACTGCTACAATCACCTTCAACGCTCCAGGTGGAAGTTTTGCTAACCTCCACACAAAATCCCTGATTCGGAATTTGTAAACTAGGTTATGTTTATAGAATGCATGTAGTAACTTCAGCACAAGCAAGTAATGTTCTCTATTTCTCAATTATTCTTATTTAGATTATTATGACAAAAAATAGTGTACGTTACTTGGACGTGAATGTCTTCTGCAGTACTCAAAAGAGTGCTCGGCTGACGCCTCGACTACAAACATCATTCTCGCCTGCAAAAGACCCCTTCCCGTCCATGTGACGTAAGATACTATTACACACTTTCCACAGGATTCACTCAATTTTCTCTTGTCAATCATTTGGTTGCTACATTACACCAAAGAGAGTACATACCGTTGGGCTTCTATAAATTTTATTAGGTATCTACAAAATATCATTATCAATATATCACAACATAGTATCTAGTATCAAACATTATTCATCTATGATTACACTCAATTCAAAACACATGTCCTGATGTCCTGCTCTTTGAACAGAGACAAGTCCAAGACAAATGACCGGCCACTTCCCAGAGCTGGGTTGCAATTAAGTTGGCACAATACGCAAATTGTGTTGCAGTGCTAAGCGTGGCCTACTCTCTCTGATGGCCAGTTGACTTATTAGCTGATGTGAGTTCACTGATGCAGTGAGAGATTGATAACTGAGCGTCGCGACGCCAGTAAGGCAAACCTGCTCAGTGATTGATGATTGGGCGCCGATCCGTGTTTTGGAGTCGATCTGTCATGGCCGCCTGACTTTCCTCCTCACCTTCACTAACCAATCTAACTAGTAACCAGTTGGTTCAACGGAATAGTTGAATCATCAATATCAACGGTTTATCTGTTATTATCAACGTTCTCTTCTGTTCCAAACGGATCAAACTGTATTGAGATTCATACTTTCGAAGCATCTGAATTTGAAAATCAGCTTTGTGAAAATAATTGATGATTGAACATTTTGGGAGTGAACAACTACAAGACTCAACCTATTTCGGACTATGTGTAGCCTTATCTAAATTTGGGAGAGGAACAGTTGGTTCGACGGAATAGTTGAATCATCAATATCAACGGTTTATCTGTTATTATCAACGTTCTCTTCCATTCTAAACGGACCAAACTGTATGAGATTCATACTTTTGAAGCATAGAAAATTTACTTCGTGAAAATAATTTATAACTGAACATTTTGGGAGTGAACAACTACAAGACTCAACCTATTACGGACTATATGAAGCCTTATCTAAATTTGGAAGAGGAACAGTTGGTTCGATGGAATAGTTGAATCATCAATATTAACGGTTTATCTGTTATTATTAACGTTTTCTCCTATTCTAAACGGATCAAACTGCATTGACATTCATACTTTTGAAGCATCTAAATTTGAAAATCTACTTTGTGAAAATAGATGAGGAATGATAATTTTGTGAAGTGAACAATTACAAGACTTGTAGTGATCAATTCCAAAGATGATTTTGGGATGTTACTAGTTTGTTTTGTCGAAGAAGATTGGAAACTGGGTCGACTATATGGTTTTGAATCAGCAGACACCCAGTATCAAATCAAATCAAGATTGATTTTTTGGCCCTGCAATATTATTTCTTTAATATGTGAATATTTCCCATTTCATAATAATAATGTAAAATATTTCTTCTATGTTTGGTTTTGGAACATCTCAATTTGGATCTGTGATTTATTGTAGAAAAAATAAAGAAATAAATAATAAAGAATAATCAGAAATTTCCTTTGTGAAAATACTTGAGGACTGAAAATTTTGTGAAGTGAATAACTACAAGACTCAACCTATTTTGGACTATAATTATGTTGTATCCTTATCTTAATTTGGGAGAGGTATAGCATAAGGTTTCCCTATTTCTTCTCTCCCTATCATTCTGATGATGAACTTATTGTATGAATGAATAAAGAATACTGTAAGATTCACTAATCAATAAGTTGAGTGCTTCCCAATAGTGTCGGTTCAATTAGAAAGTGAATAACAATGTTTAAAACTCTTTTCAAATTTCAAAGTGAATAACAATGTTTAAAACTGTTCTCAAACTTCAAAGTGAATAACAATGTTTAAAACTCTTTCCAAACTTCAAAGTGAATAACAAGGTTAAAAACTCTTTCTACACCAACAATCCACTACTTTATTAAGTGTTTCGGACTCAACTTGTAGGATTTACTAATAAGTGAATAATGATTTCATGTATATAGTGATTTAGTGTTGATATCCACTCAATCCAATCATTCATAATAATATTTGATACCATCGTATTATAGCTCTAGAGGTATTTTGGTATCATTGGTACTCTCTTTCTTCATTGGAAATCTCTCTTCTCGTTGAATTGAGGATATTTCATAACATGTAATCAAATATAATCAACTGTATCTCATTACACTTGTTGCTCATCACATGTAATTTTTCCTACATAAAATCTGATCAAAACAAGCGTTGTTGGTGCTATGAGTTCAAATTGGTTTAAATGAATGAATAATGAATAGAATAATAAACATCTGGTGTTGCGCACTCACACAACTTTCCTTGCCGTTATGAAAATTGATCACTTGACGCTAGTGTTCACACGCATCTCAAGTCTACTATTCTAAGATCTGAGCCAGCTGTTGACAGTACAATAACGTTGGAGACACACGAGGTCTGCTATCTCTTCATAGTGAATGATTTGATAGAATCAACAGTTGCCAACAGTTTGCAATAATTGGATAATAACATTTTCTCGAATTTCAAGCTTATTTTAAATTTCAGGTGAAAATGTTACTAAACATTAATTGTAGAGATTTGCATGCTCAATCCTTTCCCCTCGAAATTCTCTGTTTAAATAGTATGTGAAGCCTGATAATTGGGAATCTAAAATCAAACTTTGCATAGTAGGGGCGGAGCTTCTGAAATTTTTACATATATGGGACTTGTGGCAGTTGATAGAGCTTATCAATGACTATTCTAGGTATAGATTTAATCAAAATCGTTGGAGCCGCTTTCAATAAAATTGCGAAAAACCCTGTTTTTGACAACATTTTCTTCATTTTAGCCTCCATCTTGAATAGCATTTGATCGAAATTGTTCGTGTCGGATCCTTATATTGTGAGGAGCTTTCGTTCCAAATTTCAAATCATTCCGTTAATTGGGAGATGAGATATCGTGTACACAGACGCAAGAAATTTGTTTTGGATCATTTTTGTTAAATATTTTTGAAAAACATTTATATTGCAACTCACACCTGCGCACAGGGTTTCTTTGCAGGTGTAGATTCTTATATATATATTTTTTTGTCTTGAAAGTGTTGTATATTTTTTTGAGAATCAATAAATTTGAATTTGAATTGAATTTGAATATACACTCATACACACACACACATACACACATACACACTCATACAGAAAACCCAAAAACCACTTTTTTGGATTCAGGGGACCTTGAAACATATAGAAAATTAGAAATTAGGGTATCCTTATTTTTTTCGGAAAGCAATACTTTTCTTACCTATGGTAATAGGGCAAGGAAAGTGAAGAGATGATTATTCAATTATTCTAGAAAGACACCACCAACAGCTTAATACAGTATAAATCATTATTTTATACAAAAGTCCAGATGTGTTCTTATCACTTCATTGAATTGGCAGATTTTACACTCAAAACAACACAAGTTGACTGAAATCAACACTGTCCCTGTACAAAAACGGTTGCACTGTTGATCAAAATCAGTTGATCAAAATCAAACCAACACTTTATAAGAACACAACTGCTTCCATAGAGAAACGGTTGCACCATTGATCGAAACCGGTTCGTTGAATCAAGCAGCGAAAACCACAGCTGTCTTGATCCGCTAGTATCTTCCCGCACCACCTCTGAGTCTGTACTAGCTTTCCAGGCGGATATTTGGTTATGGTCAATGGACTGACTAAATCACTCTCGATCGGGGGATGGTGGGGGATGATATACCCCCAATAGGGCTCCATTTGGGGGGGGGGATGTTCAAAATACCTCTCCAGGATGGACAGAGGGGTGTTGTTGGTCTCGAAATGGCAGTTGATGGATGGTTGGAAGCTCCCAGGATGAAAATCAACATTTGCTCATTTCAGTCACTCTCTCACCAGTCTGACTGCAGCGGTAGTTATAATTGGATATCTGCTAGCATTGCACTAGAGTTGAAGCGTGACTGCATGTGATTGATGCCTTATCATCACAATGATTATAACACTCTTGCTTGCTGGCAGACTCACAGAGTCCATGGAACATGTGACTTATAAAAAAGTAGGTTACTCGCCAGTTAATCACACATCGATTTCTGTTCGTACGATATTCTGCCGTCCTTATAAATTCTATCAGATTAAACGGAACTTGACAAACATCATCTGTTTGTCATCATCAGTTCTAATAGAATCTAATATCGGGGCACCGAGCTTCGCTCGTTATTTATTTATCGATAAAAAGAACACAATTCTTTTAAATGATTAGGGAAGGACTAACAGGCACAGCCCAAAACTGTTTCTTCCCCGAATTATGATTTATAGACTATAAATAGTCCCTGAAGTAGGTTATGTTCCATACATTCGAATTCAGGTCCAATTTTCAGTCCAAATATTCGAAACAGAAAAATTCTAATTTAGACAAACCATATTGAATAACAAAATAACACACACTAATCACTCAAAACTGTAAAATAATGATTAGCTTAAAAATTATGATAAACCTAATTTAGAATGATAAACCATGTCATGTCAACAAATCAGATTATTTTGATCAAGTCTATTTAAAATTTCTAGATAATTTTTCTCGAGAGATACGGTAAGCTGATTGATTACACAGCTGATCTCCCACACAGGCACTCGACAGACGACGAGATTATCATCTGTTTTTCCAAGGATGAATAATTATTATGCTTTTCATGTCCTTCAGCGAGTTTTCCCAGGGATGAGACCTAGTGCAATCGAATTATTATATCATAAACCCACTATCACAGAATACAGCATATTGTATTCTGTGCTACTATGTTCCAAATTTCGTGAAAATCGTTGAAGTCGTTTTCGAGATCCGTTGGACATAAATATATAACCATATAAATATAAACAGAAATTGCTTGCTTAATATAATAGGATAAGGACGGCAAAATATCTTACGAACAAAAATCGATGTGTGTATAACTAGCCTAATACTGTAGTATCCAGCTAAGCTCACATGTGTGCCTAAATGAATTCTGCCGTCCTTATACTCGTTCGAATGATACAAATAATGTGTGGAGAAAAGTGTCCAATGTACTTCAGTTTCCCTTCCACCTTTGTAGGCCTTTCGTCCCTTTTGCTTTTTTCTTATTAACAATAATTGTTATTGTTATTATAATCCAACTTGTAGAAGAACACTGAAACACTGTTGAGAGGATTACGTTACAAGGTTGGTTGAGACAGATATGACAGAAATAATCATACTCAAATAATCAATAAAAATAGTTTCATTTATTTTATGGTGGAGATGATTGGACGAACTTGGTAAGTGAAGAACGGATTAGATACAGTATACAGAGTCAATTTTTGAATGAATCTGGCAACTAAGCCACAGTTGAACAGTGAGCCATGGAAAACATTCAATATTGTTGGAAAAATCATTCCGCTATTGAGTTTCAATGTAGGAATGAATAATAGTATCTACGATGGGAAAGGGTCTCTTGCAGGCGAGAATGATGTTTCTAGTCGAGGCGTTAGCCGAGACTAGGATTTCATTCCAACACTGCAAAAGACATCCACGTCCAAGTAACGTACATACTTTTTTGTCATAATAATCTAAAGAAGAATAATTGAGAAATAGAAAACATTACCTGCTTGTGCTGAACTTACTACATGCATTCTATAAAGATAACCTAGTTTACATAATTATTCCGAATCAGAAATTTTGTGGAAGTTTTGTCAACTTCCACATGGAGCGCTGAAGGTGGTTTTTTGTAGCAGTTTTGCTGTTCCTATTTCGGAACTAGGAATCATACTCGACTGTAAAGGAAACATATGGTTTCATTATAGTACGGTATGCTGTAATGAGAATTATATGTTTATTTGTTCTGCAAACAGCTGTTTACCGGCTTGATTTCATGCATGGAAAACAGCTGAGATTGAATGACTATGAAAAAAAAACTGGTGTGGCGCACTCACACAACTTTCCTTGCCGTTACGAAAATTGATTACCTGACGTTAGTGTTCCCGCGCATCTAAAGTCTACTAATTCAAAGATCTTCTCTTCATAGTGAATGATTTCATAGAATCAACTGTTGCCAACACTTTGCAATTGAAATAATCACATTTTATCGATTTTCTAGCTTATTTTCAATTTTAGGTGAAAATGTTACTGAACATTAATTGTAGAGATTTTCATGCTCAATCTTTCCCACTTGAAATTTTTTGTTTAAACTGTATCTGAAGCCTGATAATTGGGAATCTAAAATAAAAATTTGCATAGATGAAGCGGAGCTTCTGAAATTTTTACAGATATGGGACTTGTGAAAGTTGATAGAGCTTATCAATGACTATTTTAGGTATGAATTTGATCAAAATCGTTGGAGCCGTTTTCGAGAAAAAACCTGTTTTTGACGACATTTCCGCCATTTTAGCCGCCATCTTGAATTGCATTCGATCGAGAATGTTCATGTCGGATCCTTATAGTGTGAGGACCTTAAGTTTCAAATTTCAAGTCGTTCCGTTAATTGGGAGATGAGATAACGTGTACACAGACGCACATACACTCATACACACACACACACACACACACACACACACACACATATAGTACATACCAATACCCAAAAACCTGTTTTATGGGCTCAGGGGACCTTGAAACGTATAGAAATTCAGAAATTGGGGTACCTTAATTTTTTTCGGAGAGCAATACTTTCCTTACCTATGGTAATAGAGCAAGGAAAGTAACAAATAAATAAGACATCATTTTTTGAAAATGCTTTTTTCATCATTTGAAGGCTATATAATAGACCTCATTTTAAAATACATTGTTTGGAAGGCTATCTTACTATCAGAGTAAGCGCTTTGTGTAAAGCTTTTTTTCAAGATTCTGCTACATTTGAGGATTTGCAACTTTATAATTCTGTTACATTATTTTAGGATTTAGAGCAGCAATTTTGTGAATAAGGCCGGTTGCAGACGAACCACTATCGCATGTGGGATGTTGGAGCGATTATTTTCCATCTGTGGTACCACATATTGGCAGGCATGGCAGTGGCACTGATACTTCTACATGGCGTTATATTATGCGATTGTGGTACCACTGGTTTGAGCACTACGCTTCCTCTAGCTTCTGTACCACAATCGCAGTCGCTGTGACTTTGAAAACAGCCATATGATGAAAACACCCGAGTATAATACAAACATCTGAAAACTGTTGCACTATTGCGCGTTTTATCGAATGTAGTGTGAAAGTCTCTCTGCGTTAGTCGTATTGCTCTGTGGTATGTCGGTCGCACATCCCACATGCGATAATGGTTCGTCTGCAACCGGCCTAAGCCAATGTCTGATGTGGGCCGTCTCTTTGCTATTGCAAAGTCGTTTCACTTGCAGAGAGCCTGATGAATAAAAGAGTAAGGATTGTAGGATCAAGGTTCGAGGATTGTTGTAGGAAGGTATATTATAATTATATGAGAGTAGAGTTTACATAATTCAGTTGAGATTGTATGAATTATTATGGTGTAGGATATGAGAGAAAAAGAAGCATCAACGAGATGAGAGGTGAGATAAGAGGCATGAAAGGAGAGAGAGTGAAATAGGAGGATAGGAGCAATAAGGGAAACAAGGAATGGTCATCACACAAAGTGTGATGATAGGAGGGTAGAAATGAAGGTGAGAATAGAGTAGATGATGAACACTTCTGCTGATGCTTGCTTCAAATTATTGCATAAGAGGAAGAAGAATAAGAATAAGAAGAAGAAGAAGAAGAAGAAGAAGAAAAAGAAGAGGAAGCAGAATAAAAAGGGATGGAGAAGATGGATAAGAAGAAAGAGGAAAAGCCGTCGATGTGACATGTGGGATAGAATAGCTGTTGAGAGAGCTCTTTTGGGTCAGAGTAGGCCATTACATGAATTAAAGCCGCAAAGTAGTGCAAGTCTGTGTTGGTGTGTGTTGGTGTGTGTGAGTGTAGAATTCACAAATGCAAACACAATGCTTCGTCTGGTTTCTGGTTTGCGGGACTTGATGACTTTGTGCGATAAGCACTATTACAAATGCGTGTGTGTGTAAATCTTCTTCGTTTTCTCCCTAATCCTCTTCCTCCTGTTTCCTCTCGACCCTTCCCATAATTTCTCCTTCCTCACCACCTTCCCCTCTTCTTCCTCCTCCTCCTCATCCTCATCATCCTCTTCCTTTTCCTCTACTTTCTCCTAATCTCTCTCTTCATCATCCTCCTCCTCCTCCTTCTTCTTCACCTCCTCATCATCATCCCTTTCCTCATCATCGTCTCCCTCCTCCTTCTCCTCCTCCCTCTCCTCATCATCGTCATCCTTTTCCACTCACCCCCTACTCATCCACCTCTCCCTCTCGTTCCCCCTCGTTATTTAAGCACTCCTTATCCTTCCCTTCCTATCATATATAAATGTGAGATTGTATGTGCTGTTATGAGGGAAGTGATGATACAAAAGGGTTGAAAGTTTGTTATTAGAGTTTACCTAGATGGATGAATGGTCTGTGTAATTAATGGAAGAGATAGAAAATGAGTTGGAAAAGAGAAAATAATAATAATCATTAGTGAAGGATAGAGCAAGAAGAGAGAAATCAGAGAAGAACGAGGAGGAGGAGGAGGAGGAGGAGGAGGAGGAAAAGGAGAGGAAATAGTTCTAGGAGGAAAGAAGGACGAGTGGAAAACGGAAGGAGAAGAGAACACGAAGATGAGAGAGAGATGAGAGAAAATATGGGTGAGATCCCTAAAACAATGGAAAGTCGAAGAAGAAGGGAAAAAGAAAGAAAGATGGAAGGAGATGATGAATAAGAGTAGAAGATGAAGGAAATATTAGTACACCAATAAAAATGAAGAAAAGTTAGCATTGTCGAATAATATAACTCCACATTTAACAAATAGTGTGATAATGGAAGGTAGAACCATAGAGAAACAACAGCGTAAGTAGATATGCCATGGTATAGGGCGTTTAGTCGCAACTTTTACTGTTATCTCAAGCTGATTATTGTCGATTACTGTGGAATTTTAAAGCTTTGGCGAGGTGAGAGTGAATGAACGGCACAATATGAAAGACTACCAGCGTCACACAGCATCATGGGAAAGAAATACGTGGACCATGGGCTTGAGATAACAGTATCAGTTGCGACATAAACGCCCTATATCATGGGATATCTACTTACGCTATTGTTTCTCTATGGTAGAACTATGTAATGGACAAGTAAAATCGGAGAAAAATAAAAAATAGTGAGGCAGGTAGGACATTTTTCTCTTTATTGCGTATGATGCTCACATGATCTTTTCACTAGTGCGTGTGTATTGGAAAGTGTTTTGTTCAATTGATCAAACGTCCATGCCAATGGCGGGATTCGAGCCCATGAACCAGCAAACAAAAGCTTGTAACCTTTTTCACCACTAGAGCAACCCGGCTGGCAGGATAAATAGAAGTAGATAATGGAAGGCTAAGAATAAGATAAAAAATATAGAATATTTCTATATTTATCTGTATTCAAAACTGAATAAACACAATACGCTAAACATCACCCATGCTGAAAATCATAACTTATATTTGAAAGAATAATTATACATAATAAAAGCAATACAAATTTTACAACATGAGAAAATACTATTAAAAATAAAATGAAATGCCAATTGAGTAATGGCATCTCGAGGTACTAAACCTGTTTGAGATGGTGATATAAAATATTGATTACAAAACTATTATAAGAATAATATTCTAAAAGAAGAAGAAGTGCTATTCTAAAAGAAGAAGAAGTGCTATTCTAAAAGAAGAGGTGTGCTAAAAGAAGAAGCTAGCGGAAAATAGAGAAGGAAATTATAAGGGAGAAAAGAGGAAGTAATGAAATGAGAGAGAGCTCTTGAAACATGAGGGATTAGAAAGAGAGAGCTCTTTACATGGAAAACAAAGATTCGACCCCTTTAAGGCCTGTTTCACACTGCTCAACACTTTTCACTTGAACAGGCCAGCTTTACACTGCCACGAAGACAAACTACTGTTTCTGTTTCTGTCCCACTGATGTTCCGTTCAAGTTCGGTGACCTTTTAGTCCCTGGACAACAACAAAGTCAACATTGTCAACAAGGATTGTTTAAGATTATTCCACAGTAGTCAACAGTAGATTGTGTGATTTTACTTGAGCTTGCTTCTTTCAAAATTCCTGTTGTCATATAAATTATGCTCTCTGTAGAATGGTTGTTGTGATCCGAGAATAGTGTATAGATATAATATGTATACTATCCTTGGTTGTGATCTGCCTTTTGAAAATATTGCCTATTCATCAAGGCGTATTCATTGTCTTGCCTCTTTCAACATGCCTCTTGCCATTGCCTCCTGCCACTTGCCTCTTTCAATCTGCCTCTCTCCACATGCCTCTTTCACTCAGACATTATTTTTGAACTTCTCTCTTCGAAGGCCTTTAGTCAGGATGCAGTTTTATTCAGGTCTAGTTTCTTGCTAAGCTCATGTGCTAAGCAAGAAGCATTTTTTTTTACTCATATACATCTTTTTTTACTTATATTTTCAACATAAATCTTGTTTTTGTATGCATTGAATGCATACAAATTGCATGCATACATTCCATATATTGGATGCATTCTGACATTGTTTATTGAGGAAAATCATGTTTTTGGACTCAAGGGACCACGAAACGTACAGAAAACTTGCAATTGGTGTACCTTAATTATTGAGGTTTATGAATATAGCCTACAAACTCCTGCTTTATGTGAAGAAACATATTGGATCTTGTAACTGTAGAGTTCATATTCGCAGCTATAATACTAGACATAAAGGAAGAAATAAATGTATTACACTGGAAACCTAGTGAAGTATTAAATGGCCCTAGGCATAATATGTCATTAACACTTTTCAATGTGCTGACACAGCCAGAAACATGCTTATGTGTTTATACTTTATTTATACATTGGTAGATACAATATCATTCTCAACTATGAATAATCGAGAAAGGAATAACAGGTTTAAAGCCAAAACTTCTCCTTTCTCAAATTTGGATAGAAATTGATGGCATATGATAATATTTAAAGAAATCTAAAAAGTGTTCTGAAGTACCCACTATATCCGATTTCCTCCGATTGTTGCCATTAAAAGTGTTCATTAGCTTTGAATTTTAATTTATGTTGACATGTATTGTTTAATGGATTTTTGCACAAGAGATCAAGTGCCGAATAGAAAAAGCAAGAGCAATATTTGTTAAAATGAGTGCCTTATTTAAAAATCACAACATAACTCTTGCCACAAAGGTCCGCTTCTTGAGATGTTATGTCTTCACTGTGTTGCTATATGGAGTTGAAACATGGACAGTCACACAAGAACTTTCTAAAAGGCTGGAGGCCTTTGAAATGTGGCTGTACAGGAGGATGTAGTGGATCTCTTGGAAAGATAAGGTCACTAATGTAGAGGTTCTGCGTCGCATGAATAAGAAGACGGAAATCATGAACACTGTAAAAAGTCGCAAGCTACAGTACTTGGGTCACATCATGCGGAATGAGAAGAGATACGCACTGCTGCAGCAAATACTCCAAGGCAAAATTAACAGCAAGCGAGGCCGAGGAAGAAGAAGAACATCATGGCTGGCAAACCTGAGGCAGTGGTATGACAAATCATCCGCCGAGCTTTTTCGCATCTCAACCAACAGGGTCAAAATATTGCATTGATGGTCGCCAACATCCGAACCGGATAGGCACCCTAAGAAGAAGATGTATTGTTTTCAAATTGTACTGCTAGTATTCTATCAAGAAGTTTAATTTTTTTAATGTTTGTTTGCCTGTGAAGTATATTTATTGTCTGTGAAGACCCATTGACAATAGATTAGATAGGAAACGCCCCTCTCCAATTCTATTGGTAGATACGTCAGTTAGAAGATCCACTACGTCACGCAACATCGACCAATCTCGTGCGAGTACACTCCACCTACCTAGTTAAAGGCCACGCCCACAACAGGCTCTAATTGGCTCGTACTATTGCGTTCTCTATTGCATAGTTTTGTTGTAATACTGATGGAGTTGAAGCACAGTCTAATCAGGCCACTATGATATTTTTTATAACAAGTCTCGAAAATCACAGAAAACCCAGAAAATCACAGTTCACAGTGCTGAAATAGGAAGTGGAATAAATTGATAATATTCAACGGTATTTTCTTTCACTAATACGATACAGAAAATTTCACTGGTGAATTCAGGAAACCACAATCCATCCAGTGCTGAAATAGGGAGTAGAAAAAATTGATAATATCCAATGGTATTTTCTTTCATTAAACGAGAAACGATCACAAAAGTATGTATACTTTTGGTGTTGATGTTATCCACTTCCACTCTTCCAGAGTAACTTATTTTGAACTCTGATTCATGAAACTAGAACGATGATAGCTCACTGATGACTCGTTCATTACGAAAACAAACATTCAGAATTGAACCAAGTTAATAATGTCTGATTGAAGCTGGAAACTAACTTTCGAGTACGGAATATTATTCCATCAACTTAATTTTCAGTTGAGAGCAGTTGATGAAATTAAAACTTGTTTGAAATCACAACCTCCATTACTACATGTTCGAATGGAACTGGAATAAAGTAACTACATAACTGGAATAAAGTAAAGTACTACATGTTCGAATGGAACTGGAATATCAATTGTAAATGTTTTCACAAGTTAAAGTGTGGTACATCCAGGAGTTGTTACAGATGTATGATAGAGGGTGCTTTTGAAACGTTCATCCATACGACCATGTTACAACGCATATTTTACAGCTTCACAATCAATTCTGAAAAATTAGTCTTTCCGAAATTTTTATCAAGCCATCATGGCACAGTGAATGCATTGAATAGCATGATGAACTCATTGCTGAACAGTTTGTCAAAATAGTATGTAACAGGTCGTAATAGTAACCAGGCACAAGTATTGTGGAGACATTAAATTTGTGTATAAGGGAAAATTTCAAATATAAATGTAGTAACCTGGAACGATCTATTTTACATCGATGTTGTTGAAATTCACCTTATTCTATGATTCATTATACCCTGAATAGAAGAAATAAATGGAAGATTGAATATTTTATCAGAAGTTAATTTCTGGACAGTTTCCTTCTTCAAATTTCCTTCTGCTATTTAGTTGTTCGGTCAATATTTGCAGTAGCAGTAGTCCTTAGTTCTATTTATATAGCTTTCATTGGATATTCGAAATAATCATTATACAGTGAGAATGAAGGAAATTGGAATGAAATTGAAATTGAAATTTATTCACATGTTTTACAAATGTTTTTATAATGCAATAATTATTAGGGAAAACAGTATCATGATGGAAAAAAGAAAAGAACTTGAATAGCTCAACAGCTGTGGTTCAACACTATTGTATATATAGTAGAACGAGACAGTCACTCGAATTTGATAACTGATGAAAAAAAAGAATAAGTCTTCGTCAATTTCACACAAACACTAATAGAGCAATAGTAAAGAACAAAAAAAAAATAATGATACCTGAAAAAGAAACAGAATATAAAATTCCTTGAAGTACCTAACCATTTATACAGTAAATATATAACATATAAAATAAATACATAAACCTCTGTCACCAGTAAAATTTATAACAATTGAGTCAAAAAATAGTCAAATTGAGCATCAGTAAAGTGACAAATAACATATAAAATAAATACATAAACCTCTGTCACCAGTAAAATTTATAACAATTGAGTCAAAAAATAGTCAAATTGAGCATCAGTAAAGTGACAAATAGAGACAAAAGTTAAATTGAGTAATAAAATACTTCATTTAGTGCAATTGAAGGAGAAATAATATTAATTCAATAAAACCAATTCACGCGGGAAAAATGAAGAAAGTCTAAGTAAAATCAAAAACAGTGAAAAAACAAGGAAGTTATAACTTGTAAAAATATTCAAGTTACCAAATTGTGCAAAACTGCAAACCTTTTCATGCAAGTCACAGCCCATGTTATTACTAAATATATTCAATGAGACAAGCATGCCATATCGACTTGCCTGAAAATTTATCAATTTTTCACAATCTGGCAACGAGAATGTATCATCCAAGTCTCGAATCGTCCCATTCAGAGCATAACTGCAGAAATAATCTATGGTTGAATAAGGTCGAGCATTCTTTGAAAATTTCAATTGTGAAATATTGTTCTATGTCTATTTTCAACGTTTTTAACATTCAATTTGAATGTTGATTATCAATCAATCAATAATCTGTTGGCTACAAATTGTTTATTAATTTGTCTATCGGTTTGCTGATTGACAATCTGAGGTAGGTTCACACATGACCTCAGTTTTTCTCATTCGAATTGGAATAGTAGTGACTTAGCTTACCAACAAGCATCAAGGAAATCTATCAATTTTTCTCTCGAAAAATAATGTTCCAGAAACCTTTTTGACAGATTATTCATCATGTAGTCCATGTAGAATAAGAATAAGTGGAAAGTGGAGACGAAAATGAGGCAAAAGATGAGAGAAAGAGGAAATGGATGAGATGTAAACAGAGTGAAAAGTGAAAAGCTATCGATTAGATGGGGTTGACGAGAGAGTTGGTCTCTCTAAAGTTGCTGTAGCTGTCACATGTCTCTCTCATTCTATCTCGTTATCCCTCACTATTTCCCTCTCTCTTTTCGCTTCAGCTTCCAGTCGTGTGTCTATTTTGGACTTGTAACCCGTCGACAACAAATTAACGTGTGATGGACTGGTGACCTCTGGGTCAGCACATCACCAGTTGCTGTTGATTTTGATTTACATGCACACAAGCGGAGATGGCCACACAGGAGATAGCTCCCACTGCAGTCTTGTATTATGTATACACTGTGACTTGTATTCTTGGAAATTCGTCTGATCCAGATTTTAATCTACAAATAACAAAACACTTGTAGAACACAGAACACAGAACACAGAACATAAAATTTATGTTCATTATTTGTTCATTATTTAATAATGAACAAACACTTTTGATTATGAAAGAGTATTAAGATTTCGACTCGGTGATTAAACTTCATTGCCAATTCGAAGCTTCACATGAGAATGTCCGAAATGTAGTCATTCAATGGAAAAAATGATGCCCTAACAACGTTCTATGATTCATAGTACTGTTTTGAAACAACGGAATCTGTCGTTAGAATCGAAACAAGGGCTATTACTATCAGTCAGTTGACAGAAAATCTCAATTCAGGTGCCCCAAAGTTACAAGAAACAATAGTCAGCTTAAATAAAAAAATGCAGGAAATCAGTAATAAACCACCCAGTTTTGCTGAAGTGATTAAGTTACCAAAGAAGGCATCAACAGCAGAAAAAATAGGAAACGTAAGAAAAATCCAACCTAAAGAGCATGTACTTCTTCTAAAACCAACAAAATTGGAATTGGTAGGAGAAAATGAGAAGCAGAGTAGTGAAAAAATAAGGAAAAGTCTGAAGGAAAACATTCCAAAGAAAGAAAATATAAGAGTAAAGAAAACTGTTAATGTTCGAGGCGGCGGCCTTCTTATTGTTCTGGATACATTGGATGATAAGAAAAAAATACTAACAAACAAAAGCTTACAAAAAGGAGGGATAAAAATCATGGAGCCTGCAAACAAGAAGCCAAGGATAATCTTGTACGATGTCCCATCAGATGTAAATAAAGAGGAGCTGTCGGAGATCATCTATGAAAAGAATTTCTATAACTCTGGAATCCAAAAAGAAGACTTTGTCAAAGGCTGCGTCCCATCATTCAAGTTAGGCCCAAGAGATAAAGATACCCTTCATTGGGTGTTTGAATGCGATCCTGAAATAAGGAAGCTAATAATTAACAAGGTAAAGCTGTTTATCGACTTTACATGCTGCAAAGCCAGCGACTATACTGTAGCTCAGAGATGCTTCCGGTGCCATGGGTTCAATCACGTGATGAAGCATTGTAAAAAAGAACAGGATGTCTGCGGGCACTGTTCAGTTATAGGACATAATTCTAAAAACTGCCCTTCCGAAAAGGAAATTCCAACTTGTGTTAATTGTAAAAAGAATAATAAGCCAGCTAATCATAAAGCCAATGACGCAAAATGCCCATGTTATAGAAGAGCACTGCAACAAGTTATTGATAGAACAAACTATGGGATTGCTTAAAAAAATGAAAAATAGGATATTGAAAAAAGAAACTCTAATTAAGTCTAGCATCAATAAAAGAGAGCCGTCGACTATTGAAAAATCTCTAAAAAAGATAAATAAGCTACATGTAAATAAACAAACGTCAAAAAGTAGAGTATCATTAATTCAGAATTACGGTGAATATTCCGATATTAATTTAGCGTTTGCTTACGTAGGAGAAAATAAGATTCGAGTCTCAGATGGATTCTCGCACGTACTAAAGTCAAAATCGCTGACGCTAGAGGAGTGGTGTAGCCTTGAGCCAATTAGTCTCCAAAATAAATGCTCGGCGATCTTACTGAAAACAATCAACACGCCTGACAGTAAACAATTAATTCGGAATTACTTGTTGCCCGTAAATGATTATAATGCTCTAGAAGAAATTAAAAAAGTGCTATTGGAAATAAATGAATGGGCATCAATGAATTATCCACTTGTCGTAGGCATAGATGAATTCAGCCAGCTAGCAGATTTATCCTCAATTGATTTACTCAGTTTTATCTTATCAACTAATCATTTGAAATATATATTTTATCATAGGGGCACTAACAGCATGAATTTTCTCAATATTCCAGAACCAGATCGGCCAGAAGAAAAAGTATGCCCAAGAGGTTATCTACCAGAAGATAGCAAGCACCATAACTTTCTAAATTGCATGATTGAATTGAAAAATCTTTTACAGCAATATGATAAAATAAACGCAGATATTTTCAAAGAAGCTCTTTCAACACTTCGAACCGAAAATCTTCATGCTTCATCGTCGGTCTTCAGAGAAATTGAATTGAGGAGTATGAATGTTTACGATAATGAATTAAAAATGTTCCTTCTACCAACTACTTCAAAATATAGAATGGGATTCAGTATGGAGGGAGGCGGAGCTTACATATCATTTGACAACAGTTCTCGCAGATTTAGAACCAATGAAAAATATATTATGGTTAGTCGAGACACTCAAGTGATGCTTAATGAGGAACTGTTGGATGCTGTTTCGAAAATTGATATATCTCGATGCAAGATACCAAGAATCAGATGGATTGATGGAGTTCCAGGGAGCGGAAAAACACATCTAATTGTTGATAAACATCGACCAATGGAAGACCTCATACTAACTCAAACAAGAGCCGCAATCAAAGGAATAAGATCAACTATACAGGAGAAACACGGAAATGAATTCAACTCAATCATCAATTCAAATTACAGAACCGTGACGTCGTTTCTAATTAATGGCTGCCACAAAAAATATAAGCGCGTATTCATCGATGAAGCTGTCCTTATGCACGCCGGCTTCGTGGGATTCGTCTCTGAGCTGACAGGCGCAGACGAGATAGTACTGGTTGGAGACTCAAAACAAATATCTCACATCGAGAGAAGTGGTTTACCAGCAGTCTGGAAAAATATTTCTGTTTTCGCGGATCCGGATTCTTACCAATCAGTAACCAACAGGTGTCCAATGGATGTGTGCTGTCTGTTGTCTAACTACTATAATGATATCTGCACTACAAATAAAATTATTCGATCAATTGAACCAACAATAACTAACGGAGAACCTCACAACCTACAACCACAAACTTTAATCCTCACATTCACGCAATCAGAAAAACAAATGGTACTGGAAGCTGTTAAAAACAAGGCTCCCGCTGGCTCATTAACAATACTAACTATACATGAAGCTCAGGGTTTAACGTTTAGAGATGTTATCCTAGTGAGGAAGAATACTAAACCACTCAAGATTTACAATAGCATCCAGCACATAATAGTAGCACTTAGTAGGCATACCAACTCATTCAGATATTTAACAGTTGGGGAGCAAGATCTCATGCTGTCATTAACTCAAAAAATACAATCAGTTGAGGACAAGGATATCTACAATTGGCACACAAATAATTATAAACACAAAAACAAAAATGGCTGATTTGATGGAGGATTTGGATTTATTAGACATTGAGGACTTTTCGATTCCAAATTCACAAGATGTCAACAATACAATCCAACCTTTCAACTTGAAAATCATCAATTTCAACATCAGAAGCTACAATAAAAATTTTGAAGAATTTCTTATTCAACTGGAAGACCTGAACGTGGATTTCGACGTGATAGTCTTAACGGAATGCTGGATTGCTGGTGGTGTTTCCTTGAAATCAATTAATAATTATACCTGCTACAAAACAGAAAACAATATCCTACAGAATGATGGAGTAATAATTTATGTCAAATCCGACTATTTTGTCGAAATAAAAGAAATTGCAGTTAGGCAAGCCAACTGTTTGAATATGCATTTAAAAATTGGGAAAGATACTTTTGTTATAACAGCGTTATATAGATCTCCATCACACTTGGACTTAACAGAATTTCTCATTGATCTGAGGCAGATTTTGAATGATAATGGAAAGTATTTTCACATCGTTCTAGGAGATTTGAACATCAACACAAAAGAACCAAATCAGCACAGGCAACTGGAAGACTATGATAATCTACTCAGTGAATATGGATTCCTACATTGTATAAAGCAGGCAACTCGTATTGGAAATAATAGCGCTTCATGTATAGATCATATTCTGATAAACTTTAAAAAAGATATAATACCAATAGTTTTCCCAAATTCTATTACAGATCATTTTATAACTATTCTGGGAATTAAATATGATGCGGTGGAACACAATCACAACAGAAGAAAACCCTACTATGAAAGTATTGATTATAATAAACTTTCATTAGCACTAACAAATGAGACCTGGAATTCCGTGTACCTGCAGGAATGCGCTGATAGTGCTTTGAAGAAAATGATAGAAATACTGAAGAAATACACAGAAGAATGTAAAGTTATTAATAGAGTATCGCACACAAAAAGAAAAATTAAGCCTTGGATTACAAATGGATTAATTACATCAATAAGGAAGAGAGATAAATTACACAGACAAAGCAAGAATAATACAGCGAATCTACAGCTTAGAGAGTATTATAGAAGGTACAGAAATCTACTAACAACTGTAATAGAAAATGCTAAGAAACAATACTTTTCAAGGCGATTTGAAACTTCCAGCAACTCCAAGCAAACATGGGAAGTAATAAGAGAAATAACCGAAGTGCAACGGCCAAGAACACAAATCCACCAAATCAACTTGGAAGGGAGAGAATTGAAATTGGGAGATGATGATAAAGATATGGCAAATTCTTTCAATGAATTTTTTATTAGTATTGGATCAAAACTGGCCCAGGACATTCTAAATAGCGATTGTAATGGCGCAGATGAGCATGCGGCAGCTGATCAGATAGTCTGCCGGTCATTATTCTTTACACCTGTCAGTGAGGACGAAATGATAAAAATCATTAATAGTCTTAAAGATAATAGTGCACCTGGACTCGATAATTTAAAACCAGATTTTTTCAAACAGAATAATACGATACTTGCCAAGCCTTTAACACATATTGCAAACAGAATTTTTGAGGAAGGTGTTTTTCCACAGTGTCTTAAGGAAGCTGTCATTTGTCCAATCTTCAAAACAGGAGATAAGAAAGATATGAATTGCTACAGACCCATATCATTACTAAGTACATTATCAAAAATTTTTGAAAAGAGTATCAAAACAAGACTGATCAGCTTTCTTGAAAAAAATAATCTTCTATCGCCAAACCAATATGGTTTTAGATCTAGTCGCAGTACAAATGATGCTATCCACTATGTGACCACTCAGATTGCCGATAAAATAAACACTGAAGAGAAACCATTGGCAGTATTCTTAGATTTAAAGAAGGCTTTTGATACGGTGTCACATGACATTCTTCTTTCAAGGCTTGATAACTATGGAATAAGAGGAGTCGCATGGAATCTTTTCAAGAGCTACCTATCAAACCGAACACAATGTGTCAGAGTCAATGGATGTATAAGCAACAAGCTGACTGTAAAGTTTGGAGTGCCACAAGGAACAGTACTAGGACCAATTCTTTTTCTTCTCTACATAAACCCATTATGCAACATGGAAATTAATGGATCAATCACCACCTTTGCAGATGATACTGTTCTACTGTTCTCTGAACCGACCTGGGAGATGACCTGGAGAGAAGCCGAGACTGGACTTCAGAGGGTGTCTCGCTGGTTGAGTGAAAATCTGCTAACATTGAACCACGAGAAAACCTTCTTTCTGACCTTTTCGGCGACTCAACATGGACAGCCAACAGGAGATGAGATAGTAATCAAGAATCAACGGAATAACACTTCATATACAGTTCGCAGGAAACAGTCACAGAAATACCTGGGAGTTACAATGGACTCTTTTCTGCGCTGGGATCATCATCTCAATGAATTATGCGGGAGACTGAGGAAGACTATCTGCAGATTCAGGATTCTGAGGACACTGGTCGACAAGGGATGTCTAAGAGTTATCTACTTCTCTCTAGCTCAGTCCCTCATGCTGTATGGGATTGTGGGATGGGGAGGTGCAAGCTTCTTGCACATCGAACCGCTCCTCAGGGTACAGAAGCTGATCATGAGGGTCATCAACCAGAAGCCTCCACGCTATTCATCAGACCAGCTATTCAATGAGTTTGACGTGATGGATCCAAGACAGCTTTACTCCAAGGAGATACTATGCAGATTACACAAGAACCCAACAACATTTCAAACCAGAAACCACAACCACAACACCAGATACAGGAATCTTCTCATCACTAGTGTTGCAAGGAAGGCACTATACCAGAGACATTTCAATCATTTAGCACCAAAATTATATAATCTACTTCCTGCAAACTTTAAACAGATTAATCATCCTAGAAAGTTCAAAACAATAGTACACAATTGGTTGATGAGCAAAGGAAGACAGAACATAGAAAACATTATTTCAAACAACAACTAACCACCTAATGACTTACTAAACACTAACTAATTAATAATACGCACAAAAAAAAAAAACAACAATACCTACTCTAGAACATGGTACGCCATAGTGGAGTAGGTCAATTTCCACACAGAAAAAACTAAACAAGTAGAGGACACATTATAAGAATTTTTGTAACTAACTATTGTATGTAATATTGTAATTTATCTAATATTTTGTGTAATTGATGTTGTAGTTTTAGTTTTTTTTGGGAAATAAACATTTATTTATTTAATTTATTATTTAAGATAATATTCTAGTGTTTCATTATGGATAAATATCATCATATCTCACCAAAAAAAGTATCTAAAGTCAAACTGACAACATTTATTGAATGGGTAGCGTTGCTGATATTATTATATATGAGGTCTAAAGTGAATTCCACTACAGACATTCAATTGGACACCAACACCATCTCTAAAATAAAAACCATTTCAGAGCCATTATTTTTGTTACAAAGTCAAAATCAATGTCAAATTAAACTAGAAATAAACACTTGGATATTGTCTTGAAATATCACGAATTTATTGAATGCTTACAAACATGTTTAAACACCTTTGGTGTAATTTTGAACCTCATTCAGACAATATTCTAGTGTTTTATGAATAGAAATACGTAGAAATACGAGAGAGAAAAGAGATCTAGTGTTATAAATATCATTATATCCGACCAAAAAAAGTATCCAAAGTCAAACTGACAATATTGATTGAATGAGGTCTAAAGTGAATTCCACTACAGACTGGATACCAACACCATCTCTAAACATTGAGTGACATTGAGTGATAGAGTGATAACAGGAATTTTATTTCGAGTTTAATTTGTCATTGATTTTGGCATTGTAACAAAAATAATGCTTCTGAGACGGTTTTTACTTTCCTTGCCCTATTACCATAGGTAAGGAGAGTATTGCTTTCCCAAAAAAATTAGGGTACCACAATTTCTAAATTTCTATACGTTTCAAGGTCCCCTGAGTCCAAAAAAGTGGTTTTTGGGTATTGGTCTGTGTGTGTGTGAAAAAAATTAAGGTACCCCAGTTTCTAAATTTCTATACGTTTCAATGAGTCCAAAAAAGTGGTTTTTGGTTATTGGTCTCTCTCTCTGTGTGTGTGTGTGTGTGTGTGTGTGTGTGTGTGTGTGTGTGTGTGTGTGTGTGTGTGTGTGTGTGTGTGTATGTGTGTATGTCTGTGAACACGATAACTCCATTCCTAATTAACCGATTGACTTGAAATTTTAAACCTAAGGTCCTTATAACATGAGGATCCGACAATAAGAAATTCAATAGAATTGAATTCAAAATGGCGGAAAAAATGGCGGATGATTACTAAAAAACCATGTTTTTCACGGTGTTCTCGAAAACGGCTCCAACGATTTTCTTCAAATTTATACCATGGATATTGCTATTCAAAAGCCCTATCAACTGAAATGAGTCTCATTTCTGGGAAAATCTCAGGAGCTCCGTAATATTCTTGAGAAAAATGGCGGATAATGACTAAAAAGCCATGTTATTCTTGGTTTTCTCGAAAACGGCTCTAACGATTTTCTTCAAATTTATACCATGGATAGCTATTCATAAGCCCTATCAACTGACACGAGTCTCATTTCTGGGAAAATTGCAGGAGCTCCGTAATATTCTTGAGAGAAATGGCGGATAATCACTAAAAAAACATTTTTTTCACGATTTCCTCAAAAATAACTTGACCGATTTTTTCAAATTAATACCCTGTATAGTTATTTATGAGCTCTATCAACTGGCATGAGTCTTCTTTCTGGGAAACTAATGGGGGGTCCACCCCATCCTTGAGAAATAAACTTAGTAACCTCCTTCTCGTGCATGAGGTAGGTAGGTAGCGCAGTTCATAAAAAGAACACATAGTCGAGATATTTCAACTGTAGAACAGCTTTTTGTCGACTTTAAAAAAATGACGACTGAAAAAAATCATCGAATTTCCAAATTTACACAAAGGAAAAGGTACTCTGAGAACAATTATATATACACATATACAAAAGTCTGATCGTAGTTTCAAATATGAGCAAGGAAAGTTGTGTGAGTGTACCACACCAGATTTTTATTTTAGAGATGGTGTTGGTATCCATATAAATGTCTGAAGTGGAATTTACTTCAGACCTCATATAATAATATCAGCGAGGCTACTCATTCAATCAATGTTGTCAGTTTGACTTTGGATACTTTTGTTGGTGAGATATAATAAAAACCGTCTCAGAAGCATCATTTTTGTTACAAAGCCAAAATCAATGACAAATTAAACTCGAAATAAAATTCCTGTTATGGATCGAGTAGTATGCTCCATTCCGCTCTCTTTGGAACAGAGCTTTCATTTTCCAAATGAATCAGCTTCCTAATCACAGAATCAATGACAAGAACAGAGTTTAATGAAATCAACCAAGCTAGAAGGGCGGTGGATGAATAGCCCTGACAAGACTTTTCCTTTCCCTCTCTCTCAATCGTCCTATCTCTCTCTCACTCTCTTTCCTCCTACATTTTCATCTTCCTTGCTATTGCTTACAAAACTCCAAATTGATCAAAACTGAATCATGAACAAAAGCGTGTAATAGGAGCAGCACGAGGGAACTGAGAGGAGGAAATTAAGTAATACTTTTGTGCCGAATGAATATTAGAAAGTCAGTGGGTACAGCTACTGCCAGAGAGAGCGAGAGGGTGTGAGAGAGATAGTGTGTGAGGGAGAGAAGGAAGAATAGGGGCAAAAAGAGAGATAGATGAAGAAAGAGAGAGAACAAGAGAGAGATTATGAGTGGGAGAGGAGAGAATTGCATAAGAGGGAAAAGTCGTGGAGAAGTGGAAGCTAATTTGGTAGCGGTTAATTGAGTTGTAAGTTGAATTCGTTTTTGGCTATCTTTGGGAGAATTGGTGTTGAAAAACGGAGATGGAATTTATTGAAAGAAAATCAAGAACAAAGTGGTATTATCATAACCACAAATTCTCTAAAAGCCGCATGAGTTGAATTTTTTTAATGTACATATATATACATAATATACATTATTTCGTACAATATATAATTATTGTAAATTGGGTGATAAATACGATGAACTAGTTGAATATTGGAGATCAGTGAAACGATCAAGGGATTTTCATTAAAAACTCAATTCAAATATATTCCATCAGACTAGCCGTCAGGCTCGCTTCGCTCGCCATATCCGTCTAGACAGGGGGCTCCGCCCCCTGGACCCCCGACTGGATCGTCCAGTATGAGATCAGCGGGTTTGCTTCGCTCGCCTGCATGTAGAACTCAGCGGAACCTCTGTACCGAATTTGAACGTATTATGTCAATTTGATCTCGAAAACACCTGTTACTATATCGGCGTATCTTTTGCGAACAAAATTCTTCCACCCCAGCTAAACCTGTGTACTGAAGTTTTTTTAATATATTTCCACCAATTATTGAAAAAGGTGAGGAAACGCAGAAAAGCTGAGAAAATGCTAATTTTGGCTAACTGGATAAATTGGTATTTAGGAGGTCCTGGATAAATGCATTTCAATCTTCAGCTTGGTGCCAACCTAACAAAGTCAACTCAACTTAATGCCAACCTGACAAAATTTTCAATTTAGCTACCAGAACAACTGTTTCGAAGAGGTACTCTCTCTAGATTATAGTTCTATATTAACATATGGTATGGACATTTCAATTATAATCTTAAGATATTTGAATAAGAAGAATATACATGCTAAAAGAAATTTAAACCCTTAAAAACCACCCTTAGAGTTAAAATATCGCCAAAAGATTTCTTAGTGCGCCTCTAAAGGGCCAACTGAACATACCTACCAAATTTGAACGTTTTTGGTCCGGTAGATTTTTAGTTCTGCGAGTGAGTGAGTGAGTGAGTCAGTCAGCCAGTCAGTGAGTGAGTGCCATTTCGCTTTTATATATATAGATAGATTGATAGTTCAAGATATCAATGAATTATTGGAATCTGCAGGAAGTGGCAACAGATTGACAAGTGATAAGTTTTCAAGAATTAAAATCAGTTGTAAGTTGAAAATGAATTATAGATCATTATAAACCATTTCATGAAAAACTATACAGTTTATAAAATGGTTAACCTAGTGTTACACACATTTCACTAGTTTCAACTTGCTTCTTGACTCTAATACTATAATGTTGAATGTGCTTTGCGCACTTTCATGGATAAATCTTGTTTATTCTCGTAGGTGTCCTTGTTCATCCTGTTTTCGTAAGCTTCTTCTCTCCAGGAATAGGATTGAGCAAAGTTTTGTCAAACTTACGCATGAGAGCTTAAAACTTAAAGGTTAAGGAACTTTGAATGAGGTTGTATTAGATTCATTGAATCTATTAGAATCTTCTAAACTTACCATGCAATAATGACTGTATCTGTTTTCTTGAGCTGGATTAAAAATTATCACTCTTTAGATAATAAAATAATTTTATTAGCAGAGAAAACTTCTATAGATGTTTTATACTATGCTATTAGCTGCTTCTATAGATTGTTCAATCTATGCTTCTATGCTATTAGCTATCTATTTATAGTAGCTATGAGCATAGAGAAACAATAGCATAAATGGATATCCCATGATATAGGGCTTTTATGTCGCAACTTTTACTGTTATCTCAAGCCGATAATCCACGTAGTTCTTTCCCGTGAAGCTTTATGACGCTGGTAGTCTCTCATATTGTGCCGTTCATACACTCTTACCCGGTCAGAACAGTAAAAATTGACAATAATCGACAGTAATCGGCTTGAGATAACAGTAATAGTTGCGACATAAACGCCCTATACCATGGGATATCTACTTACCCCATTGTTTCTCTATGCTATTAGTTAATACCATGTCAATGCTAAGAAGTACTGTATTGTAAAACAAGAACAATTGCCAATAAAATGTTCACACATCATCTGTTCTAAACATTTGAACAGCGTCAAATACAAATATTTGAATTTATTTTGTATATCATAAATAATTAGTATAAAAGAGTGGTTGTCTCTCTGGTGTGTGTACAATTTACTGTTGTAAGTTCAACAAGTTCATATAAATATTAGTTATTCAAGTTTAACACGACCTCAAAATGATATAATATTCCCTTGTAAAGTTAATAGTGTTTTTCACTTTCCTTGCCCTATTACCATAGGTAAGGGAAGTATTGCTTTCCAAAAAATTCAAGGTACCCAAACTTCATGTTTTCTATACGTTTCAAGGTCCCCTGAGTCCAAAAACATGATTTATGGGTTTTGATCTGTGTGTGTGGGTGTGTGTGTCTGTGAACACGATAACTCCATTCCTAATTAACCGATTGACTTGAAATTTTAATCTTAAGGTCCTTATACCATGAGGATCCGACAGTAAGAAATTCAATAAAATTCAATTCAAAATGGTGGAAAAAATGATTAGAAAACCATATTTTTCACGGTTTTCTCGAAAACAGCTCCAACGATTTTCTTCAAATTTATACCCTAGATAGCTAGGTAAATTCATGAGCCCTATCAACTGACATGAGTCTCATTTCTGGGAAAATTGCAGGAGCTCCGTAATATTCCTGAGAAGAATGAATTTTGTTAAATTTCTATCACGATTTTCTCAAAAATGACTTGACCGATTTTTTTCAAATTCATACCCTATGTAGTTATTTATCAGCTCTATTAACTGGCATGAGTCTCCTCCCTGGGAAACTAACAGGGGGTCCACCCCATCCCTGAGAAATTTACTTTGTAACCTCCTTCTCGTGCGTGAGGTAGGTTGGTAGAGCAGTTTATTCAAAAGAACACATGTCGATATTTTATTTGTAGAACAGCTGTTTTGACAACTTTCGAAAAATCCTCAAATTTCATAATTCAAACAAAGGAAAATGTACTCTGGAAACAATAACAATAGTATAATCATAGTTTCAATTATCTAGCCGCCAATCGGCATAATGTTATTCCCAGAAATGGATTCAAATTATCCTCGTTTAAGAATGAGGCTTATAGATCAATGAGCAAGGAGAGTTGTGTGAGTGTACCACACCAGATTTTCAAATTTAATTGTTTGATACACACGCACACTCAAAAATCAATAAGCAATGAATAAACAGTATTGAATTACAAAAATAACTGACAGTCAGCTTGAAAATGTGACGTGTGTGGTCACGAAGCCATGGTCCTGTACCAAATAAAACTATAGAATTTGACAAGATATGTGTGTTTTTATTTCATCATTTCATAACTGACTGTGTTGCAAATTATGTATCAGGCAGACAGCTCTCTCTAATTTAGTTTATAGACGTCATATTCGTCTCGAAACGTCGACCAATCCCAAGCGAGTACACTTCACTACACGTTTAGGCCACGCCCACAACGCGCTCTCATTGGTGGATGCTTTGATGTCACTATATAGGCACTGTAGGATTTAAACGAGCTATATGAGTAGACCAGACAGAACATTTTGAGAGTGGATACAAATTATTTCAAATGAGAAATATGTTTTGTTAGGAGATGAGTAGTGGGATTGTGATGTCACATCAATGATAGGATATACAGAGTGAGTCAGTCATATGGGAACCCTTCCCATACCTATGAATCACTCTTCATTATAATTGGATTTTATAGAAAAAGACTGACTTCAATATTAGACAAAGTTGCCTGAAATAATAGTAGAAGTAATTGATGATTTAGTCGACAATGATGTTATGAGTACTGTTAATGTCAAACGTTCCCTAAATAGAGCTCTCAGTACCACACAATTTGGGCTTTGCTTGTCGTGCGTGTATGTATTCTGGAAGAGTACTTTTTACACAATAACAGTGTAAATGGGTAGAATTATTGAGAGGAAGTGAATTAATTTTTTTTTTTATTTCTCATGATACGCCAATCTAAAATCATTGAACTTTGGACTCGATGGCGTGATCGGACTGAATTTTCTAATGTTCATTTTTTTTCTAGACGTAAGGGTATTTCAATTTTCTCTAGTGTGAGAAATAGATTATTGCGTTTTAGAATATAAGAATTGTGCACAGTACAGCGTATTCTTCTGCCTCGTGGAGAAAAAACTGCAATCTGGTGACAGTTTTCCACGAGGAACTATCTCTTTCTCCATCCAAATTTGAGCTCTCACTCTTTCTCTGCCGTGAGAAAAAGGTGAGTTTCCCAAGCGTTTTAGGCTAGGGTAATGTCCATGGACAGCCCTCGAGTCAGTCAGCGATGGACTCCTGAGCGAACGGTTACTCTCGAACGCGAGACGCACTGCGGTGAAATAAGTTTTAATTGTTATATATTGTTAAATTTATTTTGTGATTCGAACGATAAAAATCAAGTTCAATTGATTCGTTATATTTGTTGTAATTATTCGCGTGCTACGAGCGATAAAATGTGTCTTTAGTGTTTAGTTGATGTCGAATTAATTCGTTGTACTCGTTGTGTTATGTTGAACAATTCGTGAGATATGAACGATAGAATCTTTCTTTGTGTTTCGTTATAATATTGTTGAAATTATTCGAGCGATACGGACAATAAGGATTGGTTCCAGTTTTTCGTTATAGGCTAATTTGTTGAACTTATTCCTGAAGTATGAACGATAAAGTTCGCCTGTAGTTTTCTGATATATTTTGTGGAACTTATTCGTGTGACTCTAACCTGAATCCAGAAGCCAAGATGCGGTTTTGGATCCTAATGAAAGTGACCCTCGGAATTATTATCACGGGTGAGTGAATCTATTCTGGCCACTATAATTGATTAATATTTGACCGAACCTTCCCTTTGAAATTGTCGAGAATTATTTTTATCTTAGTCTATTTGGCGGCTGGAGTAAGAGATAGGTTGTACTGTGCTATTATTATTTAATATTATTTAATTGACCAAGTTGATAATTACTCTGAATGTTATTTAATTGAAATGTTAGTGTTTTATTAGAATTTGATTTGGACGAGAGTGGCGAAGGGTTTTTATATTCCAACGTTAACAGCTAATTGGATACTCTCGCCTACTATTGAGGAACACTTATAATAAATTTGTCCATTTTATTCAATTGTACCATTAACGAGAAGACAGTTATAATTTTGTTAACAATTATCCTGACGACAGTTGCATATTTTTATGATGTAGAGAGTATTTAAATGTGTATACCTATGTTACTTTTTAAGCCGATGTCTAAGGCATTAATTTGGTGTAGTATTAAAATTCGAATTTAATGTGAGTTGAGAAGAATTTTATGTTTCAACGTTAACAACTAATTGGACATTCTTGCGAACTAGTGAGGGATACATAATATTGATCTATTCAATTTATTTCGTAAATTAAATCTATTTCATTTCAACAGTCGTTGTTTCTCCAGTCGCCTTGTTCTCACTTAGTTAAGGCATGTTAAATAGATAAGAGGGAGAGTCGAACAGTTCTGCTGTGGTCTGCGTCTCCTGGAGGAGTTTGTGCCTCTTTCCCATTGGGGTTGAGATTTCAACCCACTTGAACTCAGAGGGCCTCTTCCAGGGTCGTATAGGCAGGACTGGGCCGACCTCCTAACTAGGTTTAAGTTTATGTCCGAACTGGTTGGGCCCGCTACCAGATCTACCCGCCAGTTCGGTTACATTATTTGGTGGCAGCGGTGGGATTAGGCTGCAAAAATGCCTAATGGTCGTAGATTATTATCATACAATGTCGCCGAATTCATTGTAGAGCTTGTATCAATCATAGTTGACCTTATGCCAAGTTTCAACCATTACGCACACAATGTGTTCTCAATGCTTATTGAAATGATCGATGCACTGTTAGGAATTTTTGACTATTTGATTGATTGATTGATTTAAGAGAATTAATTTGAGTTAATTAACTCTGATTCAATTCAAGTGACCCTTCAAATTCACCCTTTAATTCGGAGTAGATAGATATAGAGAATAGTTACCACCTATCCACAATCATGTCAGATGCGGAAGATCAGAACGAGACGACCACGGAGAGGGAGGAGCTAGCAAGATTAAGACAACAGAACAGGGAATTGACAGAACAAATCAACCGGGACGCTGCCGGAAATCAGGCTTCCGGAAGTAGCAGTAACACTAGGCAGGTGGCGAAGCGAAAAGATTTAGGATTACAATCACTCATTAAAAATTTCTCAGGTGAATCAAGCACCCAAAATGTACGAGAGTTTCTACGAAACATCGACCTTGTAGCTCAAACGGGAAGTTGGGACGATCAAGACAAAAAATTGATTTGTCGTTTGAAATCGACGGGAGCGGCTGCATCGTGTATTGAAGCCCACCCAGAGCTTACACTCGAATCAGCAACTTTTGAAGATTTTAGGAAGCTACTTCTCCAAAGATTTGAAAGATCCATCGACCCCGAACGCTGGCTGTTATCACTGAGTACGGTACAGCAAAATGTAGGAGAGAGCGCACGTGCATTTGCTGATAGATGCCGAGAAATGGGATTGAAGGCGATGCCAGCTCCTAGCAACCGACAAGAGGCTGAGTGGACGCGTGCCCAGCTGCAACGCACTCTCCTGGCTGCCTTCGTACGAGGGATCAAGGGCCCAGCAGCGACCACGCTACAAGTATTCCCACCCAAGGACTTGGAGGAGGCGATCGGAATAGCAGAGCGAACGGCAGAGGCACAACCCTCAATTAACTCCAGTAATAATATTTTCCCAATAGTGACTGAATATATGAATAATGACGTCAATGTCAATTTAATACAAGGTCGAAAAGTTGAACGTAGAGACGAGTCTACTCCGAAACGAGGCAACCAGAAAGACACCTGCTACGAGTGCGGAGGGTTCGGTCATTATGGGAGAGAGTGCGCCACAAGGAGGAAGAGAACGAATCCGAGTGAGCCGAACCGAACATCGAGAGGTGGACGTCGAGACGGAGGACAAGCAAGGCCGAAATTTTGTTTTTCGTGCGGGGCGCCCGATCACCTCTCATTCAACTGCCCGACTCGTGGACAGGGAGCAAAAAATGATAATATCCGAAATCACCCAAATGGGAACGGCCAGGTATCAGAGGTCCAGATGCCGGCCAGACCCAAAATGGACCAGTAGATTGGATACCTTGTATTGCAGCAGGCAAGACGAACAACATCTACGTCAGACTACGCATAGAGGGAGAGACGAGAACCCTGCTAGTGGACACCGGAGCCGAGATATCCATCCTGAAGTATCCTATAGAAGGCGTGGATTTATCGAAAAAACACTCAAGATCACGGGGAGTGACCGGCGCTACACTGGGGGTATTCGGCATACAATATTTAAATTGTCGGATAGCACACTTGAATTTTGTTCACCCTTTCTCTATAGCCGAAATCGCAATACAAGCTGACGGCATTTTAGGAGCTGATTTCCTAGACAGAGTTGAAGCAGTGATAGACGTGAAAAGAAAACGAATAACGTGTTGTGGAGTCGCACCAGAAGAAGATGAGTATAATGAAATAGGCGATAAGCGACAAGGATCGCCAGTCAGCGCAGTGCATATCGTGGAACGAAGTGGAACGGATAGAGAGAAGAAAGAGAGACCGATAGACAATGATAACAGTGACCAGGGAGTGGAGCGTACAAACGACGGAGCACAAGGAGATAGAATTGATAGCGAGAAACGAAATACCGCACAAAGCAGAGAGGCCGACAAGAAGAAGAAGGAGGAGAACAAGAATGTAACGAGACGAGTTGTGATGAAGGAGGAGGAGGGTCAGCCTTGCGCGCGCATCCAGATTAACCAACAGCCGACATCAAATGTTCCGCAACCTATGAAAATTTCCCACCCGCAGGGAAATTCCCAGTCACCACGGCAATGCGGCCGAGACGAAATTCCCTCTGTGGCCTGCATAGGGAAAGCTTCAAACTGTGACGTCACCGCGCGCGGTACAGTTTCAAAAACCGTGCTTATGACGAATTCACTTATGAATTGAGGAATTCCAAATTCTTGGTGATACCACCACAGTCGGAGTTGTTGATCAAATTGTCAATTGATGGGGATTTACACGGTAATCCGATATTAATTGAACCTCACCATCAGATACCGGGTTTGTATGTTAGCAGAGCTCTAGCCATACCTAAGAAAGGATGTGTAACCACTTCCATAGTTAACGTGACAGAGAACGCAATAAAATTACAGAAGAAGACAGTAATTGGAACCGGTGAATTATTGGATCATGAAAATATTGGACCATTTATAGCAACCATATCGCAGGATGAAAGTGATAGCCAAGAGATTCGTCAGAAGATAAAAGAAAAAATAGCTCACCTTCCAGGAAGAGAGAGAGCAATCCTGGAGCCTGTTCTAATGAAATATTGGGCAGTGTTTGGGGAACCAGATACGGAGGGTTGTAATGTTCCTGTAGAACATAAGATTCCAACCACAGACGACAGACCCATCAGGAAAAGACCGTACAGAGTCCCCTTTCATTTAAGACCAGTAGTAGAGGAACACCTTTCGGATATGCTTAACAAGGGAGTAATCGTACCATCTATGAGTCCGTATAGTGCGCCAGTTGTTTTAGTCAAGAAAAAATCCACTGACGGAACAATAAAATACCGTTTTTGTACTGATTTTCGCGCCCTTAATGAAGTTACGAAAACAGATGCCTATCCGTTGCCTCTAATCAACGAAACTTTAGAACATCTGGGAAACTGCTGTTATTTCTCTACACTCGATTTGACTGCTGGATACCACCAGATTAAAATTGCTAAGGAAGATCAAGAAAAGACGGCGTTCACAACGGTAGGCGGGCATTTTGAATACCAACGTATGGCGTTCGGGCTATGTGGAGCACCAGCAACGTTTCAGAGACTAATGGACAATATTCTTGCCTCCGTAAAAGGTACTGGATGTTTCGTATATTTAGATGACGTAGTGATAGCCAGTAGTTCAATTCAAGAGCATGCCAAACGGATAGACCAAGTACTTGGAATTTTGGAGAATGTAAACTTGAAAGCCAATTTAGAAAAATGTCATTTTGGAAAGGAGGAAGTACAATATTTGGGACATGTAGTATCAGCAGAAGGAGTGAAACCTGACCCGTCGAAAATAGAAGCAGTAGCAAAATTCCCAACTCCAAAAACCGTGAAAGAAGTAAGAGGATTTCTAGGTCTAGCTGGCTACTACAGGAGATTTGTACCAGATTTTGCGGAAATAGCACGACCAATGACTCAATTAACAAAGAAGGAAGTGAAATTCGATTGGGGAGTTATACAAGAACAGGCATTCAACAGCTTGAAACAGACCCTATGTTCAGACCGAGTTCTAGCCTTTCCTGATTTTACAAAACCATTCACAGTAGCAACCGATGCATCAGGGGTGGCTGTTGGTGCAATACTATCACAAGACTTTGATGGAGAGGAACGACCTATCGCCTATGCAAGTAGACAATTGAATACAGCCGAAAGGAACTATTCGACAACTGAAAGAGAGCTCTTAGCCATAATATGGGCAGTAACCACCCAGTTCAGATGTTATCTCCTGGGAAGAAAGTTTACTCTTATCACTGACCATGCAGCCCTAAAATGGATGCTGAGTTTGAGAGATCCTTCTTCACGGTTGACACGATGGGCCTTAAGATTATCCGAATACGAGTACAGTGTGGTGCATCGACCTGGGAAGAAACATGTAAATTGTGATGCTCTTAGTCGAGCTGTAATGACGATTGAAAACTGTGAATTATCAGAGGAAGAAATAGTCAAAGAACAAAAAGGGGATGATTGGTGTAATAAGATTCTACAAACCGGAGAGGGTCAATGCGAAAACGGAATAATCTGGTGGACTAAAAATATAGAAGAGAACAGACAGTGGAAATTAGCTATACCCCAATCTATGCGAATGAATATAATCGAGCTCAACCACAGCGTGCCATGGGCGGGCCATCCAGGACGAGAACGAACAAGCCGCTTGATAAAACAACGTTACTATTGGCCACGTATAGACGAAGATGTAAAAAATTTCGTAATGAGATGTCATGAGTGTGCTCGAAGGAAAACACCCATCATGTTAAAAGCACCCTTACAAACTGCAGAGGAACCTGGATATCCGTTTGAACTGATAAGTGTCGATGTAGTCGGTCCATTGCCTGTAACACAAGCTGGCAATAGATACTACGTTAGTTTCATTGATCATTTCACCCGCTACGCAGAGGCCGTGCCAGTTCGCGACCAGACAGCAGAGACGATCGCACGTGTGTTTGTTACCCACGTTATCACCCGACACGGCGTACCAGGACGACTTCTTAGCGATCAAGGCCGCAACTTTCTTTCCCAACTGTTCACCGAGGTGTGTAAACTATTAGGAGTTAAGAAGTTGAGGACGACAGCATACCATCCCGAAGGAAATGGTAGATTGGAGCGCCTGCATAGGACACTGAATGAATCAATTGCACACTATGTACAGAGGGATGGAGCTGACTGGGATAAATGGCTACCGTATGTATTAGCCGCCTATAGATCTATCCCTCATGCATCGACTGGATACTCCCCTTATTATCTGCTACACGGAAGAGAGATGATATTTCCAGGGACCTGTGTAATCCCAAGGGAAGTCCAGGAGACGGCCGTGGGCGACCATCTAATCAAACTGCGGAATAAATTGTCACAAGCCTACAGAACAACCCACGAAAAATCCGTGCAATCTGCTGAAAAAAGATCTAAGATAATCAATAAAGGGAGAAAGCTGAGAGAATTTGCAGTTGGAGAATCAGTCTATCTATACGACCCTGCTGTCAAACCGGGAGAGGCGACCAAATTCCACCAACCCTGGAATGGACCATTTATCATTGTTAAAAAGTTATCGATAGTGAACTATGCATTACAACTACCAGATGGGAGACAAGTCGTAGTGCACGTAAATAGGCTGAAATCTAGTAACAAGGAGAAACAAAGTACCAATGACTCAGAAGCAGAGAAGGAAGTCGAGAACGATATAATGGACAATGACGAATACATGAACGAAACAGATGGAGAAGAAGAACCTTATCAACAGCCAGATAGCGACGAAGATGAATATGTTGAGGAATCACGAAATCGCGTCGACAACAATGACGAGATGGGATCAGAAGAAGGAAACGTGGAAGTGATGGAGCCCTCTTCACCGGATAACGTTTTTGATGACGATTCACGGGACCTCACTTTTGAACCAACCGAGCGTGTAAACTGGAGCAGAGATCACCATATCCTCTGCGATCGAGAGCACGCACAATCACCTAGAGTATAAGGAATAAGGAGAATATGACCCGAGCATGTCATAAAACTGCGTTCAAAATTAGGGTAGGCGAACGATATTTGGAAAATGAGAGAAAATTATGACCCGAGCATGTCAGAAAACTGCGTTCGAAAATTAGTGTAGGAAAACCGTATTTAAGGAAAGAGTGTTGAATGAATTCGTACGGAAAAATTAATGAATGTAACGTATTTGATGTAACGATTGAATGGAGTATAATTACGTGATAATTGGAGTAGAACGAAATAGGAAAGGAATTTCGAGTAAGAAGCTATTGTATCGAGATGAAAAAAAAAAGACCATGAATAATATTAAATTTCATAATATTATTATCGAGAATGAATGAGTGTGATAGATCAATACACTATTCACGAGCGAAATGAAATGAAGGAAAGAAGACGGACAGCCGCCTATTGTTATAAGATGTCAAGGCATACACAATGGCTTGCTAATCGCTTCGAAATGAGATGAAGGTAGATCCGACAAACAAACTATTAAGGAATTAGTTTACAAAAAAAAAACGATTTACGATTAGTATGAAGATGAACGAATATTGATAAGACGATGACGTTATTATGATGTTGATGAATACTAGACGATTATAGATTAGAACTGCTACGTTATTTTGTTGATTTACATGTGATTATGAATAAGGTGCGATAAATGATGAGTGATAAATGGAGTTGCTGACTCATATGCTGCTTACGGAAATTAATGCTATTATCGATTGCTGACGACTACTGTGTATAATTTTTATGTAATGACGAATTATTGTAATGTATCTTAATTGCGATTCAATAATTATGATTCCGATGAGAATATGATTTCGATGAATTATTGATTTATGTTGTACTTGAAGAGTAATTCGATAACGAGTGCTTATGGTTATTTGATGTTTTGATTGATAACGATTAATTTGATTGAGTCCAAGACTATGAAATATTAACTGTTGTATTATGTTATGATGATATTGATGATTTCGTGATTATTGTAGTTCAATGTGTTAGGAAGAATTGTTTTAGATTACGTGACTATGATGTATAAAAATTAATTTCGATACATTGATACAGAGATGCAGTAATTGATTGTAATTTTATAATTGAGATTAGATTGATGAGGATTGATGTTTAGTTATTGTTAAATTGTTACCTTGTAAGTCGTGTTGAGAATAATTGCAACTGTATAATATTGAATTGTCATTGAATTTTGTGGAATATTTTATGAATATTTTCAATGGGAATATTACGAATTTATTGTATCTGATTCGAGAACGTTATAATTGCTGTTGCGGTAAGGGATGACCAGTTGGTTAGTGAAAACCATAAGGGGTAAGGGCTATCGTTGAATTGAGTAGGCGGTAGTACTCAAACCGAGCCCTGGTTGAACTTCCCTGGAATAGGCCCACGTTCTAGAAGAGAACAAGAAACGTTCCAATTTATTTTAGTAAGGATTTAGTAGTGGAAGAATTTTAGTAGTAAAATTTTGTTGTGATAAAATGTACTTCAATACAAATGTGAATAAAACCAATAAACGACGAATGACGACGATAGAGACTATAGAATAATATTATTATGATTGATAGAAAGGTTTGCAAGCAGGCCTATAATCTAGGAAAATGATTTGTTCAAGATTACGGGTTGAATTATTGTGACGGAAGGTAATTTATTGTATCGAATTACATGATAGAAGAAAAGTGACAAACACGCCTAAGCTAATACCCATTGTTTACCACAACTCAATAGAAACGGCAACCATGTTCACGCGGGTAAACGAACGACAGCCGTGAGAAAAATATTAGAGAAAAATTTATTAATTTCTGCGATTGGAATCTTACGCAATCTAGCGGCGACAGTTGTAACTATAACAATGGAGTCCAATGTTTACATTGTAGGTCAACGGTTCTACCTTGTGACAGCCTTGTTGAATCAGCGTTCCTAGGCCAACAATGAACATTGAGTCACCGTTGTTCAGAGAAATTGTTAACTTCAATTGGCACTTGACATTAAAACCGGTTTTTAATTGGAATTGATCGGAATTGAATGAATGGGTAACCAAATTGTCAACCCATAAAAATTAATGGAGGTGTGGTGGAATTATGGTGGAATAAGGGTGGAATAAAGGCAACTCTGACAGAATAGAACATCGAATATAATTGGTTACAGGTGTGATGTCTAACTCTCCACACGAAGCTAACAAGGAGGGAGTATGGTTCGAAAGTATGGGAGAGGCGCTTATTACCGGAGAGAAGTGGACCATCGTCATCGAAATCAATCTCACTGAAACTCGACAAGAAGTAGCCGAACTTCAGGGACGAACAGAGGATACAGCGTACCTGCTAGCACAAGCGGCCGAGAAACTCCCTGCTCTAGGAGTTCAACATAAAGTACTTCAACGAATAATAACAATGGAAAGTGAATTGAAAGATATTGTACAAACGTTAACCGATCTGTACTATGGACGGAGCCGTAGAGGATTAATAAACTTGGGGGGGAAGATCCTTCATATTTTATTTGGAGTAGCCGAGAGTGAGGACTTAGAGAAGGTACAACACAGCGAAGAGTTGACGAAATTGAAAACTGCCAGTTTAATACACATTGAAGGAGAACACTTGACCGTTACTAGAGAACTCAGTCGGAAAACGGAGCGTAATCATCAAGAGTTAGGAAGGGTTTCACAAGAAATCTATGGTAATCTAACTGTTCTCATGAATCAATTTTTGACAACTAATAAGAAAACTATTGAAGTAGAAAACTTACTACATGTATATATGGATACTTCTACTGCGTTAGAAGAATTAGAACTTGCTACTTTTAAGGCCCTAATAGATTTAAGAAAAATTTTACAATGTCTAAATGATGCTGCTAGCGGCAAATTGAGTATGAATTTATTATCGCCTTTAGAATTAAGAAATATATTGTTAAAGGTTCGGTCAAGTTTACCTAGTGGCTTAGAATTAGTTTTTGGAACAGACATTTCTCAAGTGATGGCGTTTTACCAGTTGATAAAGACTTGTGCGGTAACCAGTGGTGAAGTGATTAAACTATTGTTGACTGTACCCCTCTCTTCAATTGGACGCAGATTTGATATGTTTCAGGCACTTGTACTCCCAGTCAAGGACTTCCACACTAATGTGAGTGTGCGTTACCAACTCGACTCTACAATTCTATTTGTCAGCAAGGACAGAGACCGTTATTCCACATTGAGTGAATCAATGCTTGAACAGTGTAACCGAGTGGGCTCGCTCACCCTTTGTCCAGCATTTTCACCACTCTATGCCAGACACCACCCGTCCTGTCTGAGCCTCTTGTTCCTGGGAGAGATCACGCTCGCCCGTCAGCACTGCACACGTCTTGTGCTGACTAAGGATCATCCTGACGTCTGGCTATGGCGTCGGAGCGATAACAGCTGGATATATAGCCTGTCAATGGAGAAACGATTCGTCTCTCAATGCAAGACGGGCGGGCAGACGACTGTGAACGAGTTACACCTTCATGGCACTGGAGCGATGCGAGCGATAAAGGGGTGCACACTCAGTCACCCCTCTTATCAGATTCCTGCACCAACCAGCCTTGGTGGTCGAACCGAGGTGCGACTGAGGCCAGTGGCCATCGACATCCCAGCGGCCCTGTCATTGGCTGAGGGTCGATTCTCGGCTTCCCAGATTCGCCTGCAGCTGGCGAGACGTCTGCAAGAAGGTCGTGCTTGGCCTGGAACGAGTGGAGTGGAAGAGGTCACGGTCAACCACTTGATGAACTCCCTACGAGAGTTGGAGGCGGAGGAGTCTTCTGACCAGCTGGTTCCCTGCTGGTACTACGTTATAGCAGCGGTCACTATGGTAATGGCACTGTCCGGCGGCGCGGTGGCCTGGAGGCTGCTGACCAGTCAGACCGCCCCCACCCCCAGCGGCGAGGAGGCGCCTGCACCTCTGCCCCAGGTGACCACCACCCAACAAGTGAGTTCTAGTGATAGTGCCATAAACAAAGCCAAAGTTCCCAAGGTGTCAAAGAAAGAGAGTGCGGTTAGAAGTGCGGAAGGGGATGTCCACCCTTCCCCGAAGGGGGGTGCAATGTAAATGGGTAGAATTATTGAGAGGAGGTGAATTAATTTAATTTTTTTATTTCTCATGATACGCCAATCTAAAATCATTGAACTTTGGACTCGATGGCGTGATCGGACTGAATTTTCTAATGTTCATTTTTTTTCTAGACGTAAGGGTATTTCAATTTTCTCTAGTGTGAGAAATAGATTATTGCGTTTTAGAATATAAGAATTGTGCACAGTACAGCGTATTCTTCTGCCTCGTGGAGAAAAAACTGCAATCTGGTGACAGTTTTCCACGAGGAACTATCTCTTTCTCCATCCAATTTTGAGCTCTCACTCTTTCTCTGCCGTGAGAAAAAGGTGAGTTTCCCAAGCGTTTTAGGCTAGGGTAATGTCCATGGACAGCCCTCGAGTCAGTCAGCGATGGACTCCTGAGCGAACGGTTACTCTCGAACGCGAGACGCACTGCGGTGAAATAAGTTTTAATTGTTATATATTGTTAAATTTATTTTGTGATTCGAACGATAAAAATCAAGTTCAATTGATTCGTTATATTTGTTGTAATTATTCGCGTGCTACGAGCGATAAAATGTGTCTTTAGTGTTTAGTTGATGTCGAATTAATTCGTTGTACTCGTTGTGTTATGTTGAACAATTCGTGAGATATGAACGATAGAATCTTTCTTTGTGTTTCGTTATAATATTGTTGAAATTATTCGAGCGATACGGACAATAAGGATTGGTTCCAGTTTTTCGTTATAGGCTAATTTGTTGAACTTATTCCTGAAGTATGAACGATAAAGTTCGCCTGTAGTTTTCTGATATATTTTGTGGAACTTATTCGTGTGACTCTAACCTGAATCCAGAAGCCAAGATGCGGTTTTGGATCCTAATGAAAGTGACCCTCGGAATTATTATCACGGGTGAGTGAATCTATTCTGGCCACTATAATTGATTAATATTTGACCGAACCTTCCCTTTGAAATTGTCGAGAATTATTTTTATCTTAGTCTATTTGGCGGCTGGAGTAAGAGATAGGTTGTACTGTGCTATTATTATTTAATATTATTTAATTGACCAAGTTGATAATTACTCTGAATGTTATTTAATTGAAATGTTAGTGTTTTATTAGAATTTGATTTGGACGAGAGTGGCGAAGGTTTTTATATTCCAACGTTAACAGCTAATTGGATACTCTCGCCTACTATTGAGGAACACTTATAATAAATTTGTCCATTTTATTCAATTGTACCATTAACGAGAAGACAGTTATAATTTTGTTAACAATTATCCTGACGACAGTTGCATATTTTTATGATGTAGAGAGTATTTAAATGTGTATACCTATGTTACTTTTTAAGCCGATGTCTAAGGCATTAATTTGGTGTAGTATTAAAATTCGAATTTAATGTGAGTTGAGAAGAATTTTATGTTTCAACGTTAACAACTAATTGGACATTCTTGCGAACTAGTGAGGGATACATAATATTGATCTATTCAATTTATTTCGTAAATTAAATCTATTTCATTTCAACAGTCGTTGTTTCTCCAGTCGCCTTGTTCTCACTTAGTTAAGGCATGTTAAATAGATAAGAGGGAGAGTCGAACAGTTCTGCTGTGGTCTGCGTCTCCTGGAGGAGTTTGTGCCTCTTTCCCATTGGGGTTGAGATTTCAACCCACTTGAACTCAGAGGGCCTCTTCCAGGGTCGTATAGGCAGGACTGGGCCGACCTCCTAACTAGGTTTAAGTTTATGTCCGAACTGGTTGGGCCCGCTACCAGATCTACCCGCCAGTTCGGTTACAACAGTATACGTATACTATCCTTGCTTTTTACTATTTTCCTGGAAACTATTTTTTAGGTCTTCCACGAATGATCACCATTACGTTACTCAGCAATTCAACTTTTTCTACTTCTCTTCAAAGAAAAAATGAATCTTTATTATGGTGAGCTTCCGTGGACCCACTAGACCACTGAACACGTTGACTCTTTGAAAAGCTCTGGGTTTGTTATTAACCTTCTCTGCAAACATATTAATGTCAATAAACATATTACTCTGTTTTTCTCTCTCTATGAAGTTATCTCCCCACTATTGAAATAAGTTTATGCGTCATGGAAATTTGTACAAAAAAATCTTTATTCTGGTGAGATTCCTTGGATCCACTAGACCACTTAACACGTTGACTTTTTGAAAAATCTGGTGTGGCGCACTCACACAACTTTCCTTGCCGTTATGAAAATTGATCACCTTACGCTAGTGCTCACGCGCTTCTCAGGTCTACTTATAAACAAAGATCTGAGCCAGCTGGTAACAGGACAATAACGCTGGAGACATACGAGGTCCGCTATCTCTTCATAGTGAATCATTTGATAGAATCAACAATTGCCAACAGTTTGCAATTGTATAATCACATTTTCTCGAATTTCGAACTTATTTTCAATTTTAGGTGAAAATGTTACTGGACATTAATTGTAGAGATTTTTAAGCTCAATCTTTTCCACCCGAAATTTTCTGTTTCAATTGTATCTGAAGCCTGATAATTGGAATTCTAAAATCCAACTTTGCATAGATGGGGCGGAGCTCCTGAAATTTTCACAGATATGGGACTAGTGGCAGTTGATACAGCTTATCAAAGACTATTTTTGGTATAAATTTTATCAAAATCGTTGGTGCCGTTTTCGAGAAAATTGCTAAAAACCCTGTTTTTGACAACATTTTCGCCATTTTAGCCGCCATCTTGAATCGCATTGGATCGAAATTGTTCGTGTCGGATACTTATAGTGTAAGGACCTTAAGTTCCAAATTTCAAGTCATTCCGTTAATTGGGAGATGAGATATCGTGAACACAGACGCACATACACTCATACACACACACACACACACACACCACACACACACACACACACACACACACACACACACACACACACATACAGACCAATGCCCAAAAACCACTATTTTGGACTCAGGGGACCTTGAAACGTATAGAAATTTACAAATTGGGGTACCTTAATTTTTTTCGGAAAGCAATATTCCTTAACTATGGCAAGGAAAGTAAAATGAATCTTAATTATAGTAAGCTTCCGTGGACACACTAGACAACTGAACACTTTGACTCTTTGAAAAAACTCTGGGTTTGTTATTCAACGTCTCTGCAAACATATTAATGTTTCACACGGGGTTTCTCTCTCTATAAAGTTATCTTGCCATCATTGAAATAAGTTTATGTGTCATGGAAATTCAGACGAAAAAATAAATCTTTATTATGGTAAGCTTCTTTGGACCCACTAGACCGCTTTGACTCTTTGAAAACGACTGGGTTTGTTATTCAACTTCTCTGCAAACATATTAATAATTCAATAAACATATTACACTGTTTTTCTCTCTCTATAAAGCTATCTCCCCACTATTAAAATAAGTTAATGCGTCATGGAAATGTAGACCAGTTGAAATGGAATATAGTTTGAGTTGGAGAGCTGAACAAGTAGAGCCACATCGAACAAACCTTCTATGATCGAATTAATTTGCTTGAAAGCCAGCCAGTAAGTTTAATCATACATGAAACTCATGCAACACACAGCTCTGTTGTGTACTCCTCAATCAAATTGAAATTCTAACTTGCACGGTTCCATGCATCCAACTGATAAATCTTATAGAAATCACTTTGGGGCTCGTTTGAAACAGCAAGTTTCAGCCTCAACCGATGTTCTCATATCTGTCTGTGTTTGGATGTACAGAACTCGTGCGTGGACTATGGCCCTTGTTTGCCTCTGTAGAACAATTCCAGAATTTCCCGCTCCTCCTGCCTTGGTTCTCCCATTATTCTTGCTTGTTCTCCTTCTTTCCAGTCTTATTTCTCTCATCCCCACAGCTTCGTCTCGTTTTCTTCCCTTCTCTTATTATTCTCAGTTTTAATTGAACAGAATTTCTGTTTCCCTTTCACCTCTCTTCTCTTAATATTCTTAGTTCTGATTCTCCTCCTGCCTTGGTTCTCCCATTATTCTTGCTTGTTCTCCTTCTTTCCAGTCTTATTTCTCTCATCCCCACAGCTTCGTCTCGTTTTCTTCCTTCTCTTATTATTCTCAGTTTTAATTGAACAGAATTTCTGTTCCCCTTTCACCTCTCTTCTCTTAATATTCTTAGTTCTGATTCTCCTCCTGCCTTGGTTCTCTCATTATTCTTGCTTGTTCTCCTTCTTTCCAGTCTTATTTCTCTCATCCCCACAGCTTCGTCTCGTTTTCTTCCCTTCTCTTATTATTCTCAGTTTTAATTGAACAGAATTTCTGTTTCCCTTTCACCTCTCTTCTCTTAATATTCTTAGTTCTGATTCTCCTCCTGCCTTGGTTCTCTCATTATTCTTGCTTGTTCTCCTTCTTTCCAGTCTTATTTCTCTCATCCCCACAGCTTCGTCTCGTTTTCTTCCCTTCTCTTATTATTCTCAGTTTTAATTGAACAGAATTTCTGTTTCCCTTTCACCTCTCTTCTCTTAATATTCTTAGTTCTGATTCTCCTCCTGCCTTGGTTCTCTCATTATTCTTGCTTGTTCTCCTTCTTTCCAGTCTTATTTCTCTCATCCCCACAGATTCGTCTCGTTTTCTTCCCTTCTCTTATTATTCTCAGTTTTAATTTTCCTCCTGCCTTAGTTCTCTTTGGCATTATTCTTGCTTGTTCTCCTCCTTTCCAGCGTTCCTTCTCTTTTCCTTTAACCTTTGTCTTCTCTTCTGCCTTTTTTGCTTCTCTATTGATCTTTACTTTTCTATATCTCCTCACCTTTTGTTCCCCTATTTTTGTTGGTTCTACCCCTCTTCTGCCTTTTGATATTCTTCTCTCATTTCCCCACTTTCATTACACTTCCTTTCATTATTCACACCTTCACACTCCTTCCATTTTTTCGTGTTCTTGGTTCTGTTTATTATTATTATCAAGCACGAGACAAAGCTGTGAGGATGAGAGAGATAAGGCTGGAAAAAAGGAGTACGAGCAAGAATAATGATCCCCATTTATAAATATATGCTATCAGTAAGATATTTCTGTTTGTCTTTTTCTACCCACGTTTTTCTTTCAACCTTCACTCTTTTCCTTACTTTTTGTAATTGATACCTGTCATTTCTGTCTTCCAATCACATATGTACTTTCCATGTACATTGGATAGTGTGAAATCACTTTGCTTATATGGGCTACTTGATTCAAATAAAACAATATAAAAACTTTTAGTACCCTTTTATTAAAAACTTTAAAATATTCCAAAGACTAGTTTCGACCATAGGTCATTTTCAAGTTAAAATGTGTCATTTTTTTAGGGTAGGCTACTAAAAGTTTTTATATTGTTTTTATTGGATAGTGTATATTGCTAGCATATTCACTTTCTTGCTCACAACTTATAATTATATGTACTTTGAAATTGAATTTCAAGGTTCCTTCTATAACATTTATTCCATTTTCACATAATATTTTCAAACTTTCAAGTAATTTCCAATTGTAAATTCTTGGAAAAACAAATTGTTGTGTGTAGTGTGAGAATAAAAAATAAATGTAAAAATTTTTTTACAATTTTTTTACTCCGATTTTCAATTTTCATGTGCAAGTATATCATGTTAATAGCATGGTATATCAATAGCATCAATTAAAATTAATAGTGTAGATTTCTCATCAAAGAAAATACATTCTACTCATTCCATATTCTCCTCCTCCTCGTTTGTACCACCATGCCAACTAGTTCCACTCAATTATATTTGTTTCTACCTTCTATTTTTCACCTTCTCAACCTCCTGCTTCTCCTTTTCTTTCTATCTTCTTCCTCTGTTTATTTTTCCTGTTTCTTCCTCTTCTACTCACTGCTGAGTACTCGTTGAGAGAGTGAGCATCAGAATTACTCAGAAATATCAGTACTGTACTTGATTCTTGTCTTTGTTTTTAACAATATATTTTTTGCAACAATCACTTTCCATTCGAACAATGCTGATGGTTTCGAGTGAGTTCCACTAAAGTCTGCAGGTCTGCACATAGAGAGAAAGATAGAGGATGAACAGAACTTATGGCAAACAGACCACAGAGCTGCGGACACAGATGGAGGGGCGCTGCTCTTGCCTGCGGGTACAAAACGATGATGTCTGTGTCCGAGCTGACTTTCATCTTCTCTTCAATCTCTCTCTCTTCTCTTCCTTCAAATTATTTCTCTCACTCTCCTTGTACTTCCTCCCCACACTTCTATTCTTTCTAAGTTCCTTCTCTCGTTATCTTTCTCCTTTTCCTTTTTTCCCCAGTACTTCCTCCCCTTCCTTCTATTCTCTCCAAGTTCCTTATCACATTACGTTTCTTCTTTTCCTTTTTCCCCGTACTTCCTCCCCTCCCTTCTTTTTTCTGAGTTCCTTCTTACGTTAGCTTCCTTTTTTCCAGCACACTTTGATTTTCTCTTTGACTTTTGAATGAATTTGATGTCGAAAACAATCATAGAACAGGAGAAAAAAATTAATAGTATGAATTTATTTCACAAGGAACAACTTATTGATAACCTACCTTATATTTGGATAAGTTGAGACATAATTTTTAGAAATAGAAATCGCTTCGGGCAAAAGCCTGTTTTCTCTACCCTGACTATTGTATTGTTTCCTCAATCCAAAATAAATAAATAAATAAATAAATAATAATAATAATAATAATAATAATAATAATAATAATAATATAATAATAATAATAATGATAATAATAATAATAATAATAATAATAATAATTCGTTTATTTCACTGCATTTTTACAATAATTGGTAATACAAATACATACATTAAACATAATGGTTGAACATTACAATTGGTAATACAAATACATACTTTAAGCATAATAATTGAACATAGATAATAATATTAAGCAAATAAATAAACAAGTAGCGTCTATAAACTTCAAAATATTCAGTACAAGATGTAGGATTAACGAAAATGAAACTGATATCGGGAAATTGGTCAGTTGACCTTAATGGGAGAAAAAATTAAAAACGCTTGAGTTAAAAATTCCCCTGTTATTAGGTGAACAATACATAGATGGCTGGAAAAAGCACATGAGCGTAGATGATTATGTAGTGAAAGTGTACAAATGTAAGTGAAATAAAATAAATGACCAAAAGATGGAATGAAAAAAGAGATGGGAAATATCAATAGAAGTGTATGTTCAGTGGAAGTGTAGGAAAGTGACATGAAATAATTGACAAAAAGATGGCATGAAAAACGAGATGGAAAATAAGAATGTGAAACATTCTCATATTATGAATAAAGGTGAGTGAGGGATAAAAAAGACAAAAGTGAGGCAATCTCGATATCTATACAAAAGTGAGGCAATGGTGGGTTAATTATTAAACGTGGGCGTGGCTTGAAATCAAACAGCACTTGTGATTGGCGGAGGAGGCCTACAAAGAGCTCGGCAATTAGAACTGCAGTGAGTCCTGTTCCAGGAAAGGAAGGAGGGATAAAGGACTGAATCAACACCGGATAAAGCACTCCAGCAGCTACTGTTACAATTTTTTTTCAATCCCTTTGTAGAACTTTTCTCCTCCTTCTCCTCCTCCTGTTCCTACCACTAATCCTCCTCCTCCTCCTCCTCCTCCTACTATTCCACCTCATTCACCACTCCAACCCCCTTCACCGTTACTGAAACTTTTGGTTTGCTTTGTATGCTCAACTTTTATAATTTCATGTTCAACGGGCTTTGATTAACTGTACAGTACTGATCCTGTTCAGAAAAAAGAAGGAGTGCTGAAAGTTTCCATGTGGGGGTAATCAGAGACTCTGGGGGTCAGGGGGGACAGGGTATCCGATTCTCAGTCGTTGAGGGGTCTAATTGTTTAAAACTGCTCTTGGTTTCAAATTAAACACTTGCGTTTTTATCGCTATGTGTTTGATGTTGTAAAACACTCTTTGATTTTTTTGGTGGGGTAGGGGAAGTTATAACTTTGTCGGTGAAAAAGTTGAGAGTGTTTTATGGATTGAAGTGTAGGATACTTGAAACCCTTATTACGTGCTAATTTGCTGATAATGCAGTCTGCTGTGTTTATGAACTTCAATGCAGAGGTAATGTGCTGTTAGGAAAGTTTTTAGAAGTTTTTAGATGAGAGGTTGCCATTTAACGAGTGCTTTGTTATTACCTAAACTACTTGAAATAGCTTCAGGTCGAGCAAGTTGGAGCAGTATTTATAGTAGTTTGGTAAAGCAGTTCAAATATCGTTTAATACCAATTACAGCAATCTACCCAGAATACAATGTATTCTAGTTAATAAAAACAATCTAAACTTGTAGTACCCTTTTTATTTGAAAAACTTAAAAATATTTCAACGACTATTTTCGACCTACTTCGGCCATTTTCAAGTTGAAAATGACTTGTAGGCCAAAGTAGGTCGAAACTATTCGTTGAAATATTTTTAAGTTTTTCAAATAAAAATCTGGTGTGGCGCACTCACACAACTTTCCTTGCCGTTATGAAAATTGATCACCTGACGCTAGTGTTCACGCGCATCTCAAATCTACTACTATTCAAAGATCTCAGCCAGCTGGTGTCAGGACAATAACGCTGGAAACACACGAGGTCTGCTATCTCTTCATAGTGAATGATTTAATAGAATCAACAGTTGTCAACAGTTTGTAATTGAAATAATGACATTTTCTCGAATTTCGGGCTCATTTTCAAATTTAGGTGAAAATGTTACTGAACATTAATTGTAGAGATTTTCATGCTCAATCTTTTCCACTTGATTTTTTTTAATTGTATCTGAAGCCTAATAATTGGGAATATAAAATCAAACTTTGCATAGATGGGGCGGAGCTCCTGAAATTTTACAGATATTAGACTCATGGCAGTTGATAGAGCTTATCAATAGAGCTTATCACACACACACAGACCAATACCCAAAAACCGACTTTTTTGGACTCAGGGGAACTTGAAACGTATAGAAATTTACAAATTGGGGTACCTTAATTTTTTTCGGAAAGCAATACTTTCCTTACCTATGGTAATAGGGCAAGGAAAGAATACTTTCCTTACCTATGGTAATAGGGCTATAGTAAAAAAAGTGATACAAGTTTTTTATTGTTTCTATTAATTTGAACAGAGTATAAGTAAAGTGATTTTTTCTAATGTATTCTAGGTATCTTCAATTACAGTATAAACTTCAGAGCTGACGTGAATTCGATCAACAGTACTTTGATCTGATAAATTATTCTCTTCAAGAAATTCTCAATCATTTGCTTACTTCACTTAATAGTTTGGTAGAATAGACTACAGATACTGTATACTGTTATACAGTAACTGCAGGATAGACTAGGCTCTAAATATCGATAGAAGTGTTCGAAATATGTCAAGAATGTAAATATCTTCTGAACAAAATTGGGCGATAATGATTGAGAAGTTTATTTGTATGAGAGTTGAGAAACTTGGTAACTGTTGCTTACAGCACACTTTGCTCAGAGCTTCCGGCTCCAAACTTTCTCAGCAGGTTACCAGAGCATTGATTCGAGCTTTCAAGTTGTCGAAAAGTTTACAATATTGCTTCGTGCAAAGTTGGCCATAGCCAGAGCCCCATGAATAAATCAAGACTCAAGAATCTGCATTATTGGCGGCTCATCACTGTATGCGGAGTTAACTTTCAAGAAACTCGAGTAATTCTGAATCTTAACATGCTGGGAATTGAGAGAAGAATCTGAAGTAGAGATTTATGAAGTGTATTGAGGTTGATTGAGACTGATCTGATTTGAAAACTAGTTGATAGACTGATATAATAGAAAAATAGACACGACAAAGTATTGTAAAATGAGGAGGAGAGTACCATCTTTTTTAATATTAGTTCAGTCAATATAGACATAAAACGGGGGTGTGCTTGCAATTTATGTTGTAGTTCTGATTTTCCAATATATTATTTGGGTAAAATCAAAATCTAATCAAAATCAATTTATTTGCCATAAAAAACATTACAATTTTATGAATTGTCCTCTAAATACAATTTGATTTTGAAAATAATATTTCTGTAATAAAACACAAAAAATGTCAATCAAATTAGTAAATAGAGAAAGCAAAACATCAAGCTTTTTTATCAATTCGTGGCTCGACTAGCATAAGTTAAGAACTTGTGCGCTAGCCGATATAAATTATGCAGATATTTGTAAGACAATAGAGAAGGTACATAAGAGAAGTCCAGAACCAATTTCTTCATGCAAAATTTACTTGTGCTAGATACAGGTTGGCCCAAAAACCTCGCATTTTTGGTTCATTTTCCAGTTTTCAGCTATTTCTGCCAAATCTCATAATCGGACAGGGAAGTTTGCTCTTGCCTGTTTTTTAAATTATAGAATTCCGAATAAAATGAAATTATTCGGAACTTTCTATCTCCATCCAGTAAGGAGTTATGATTTTTCAAATATGAGTGAAATTTGAAGAAAAAATCAATTTTGATGAATTTTAGTTTTTGATCAACAATGTCTTCCGATTGTTACTATTTAGCTGTATGATTCAAAATTCCTTTGGGCGTATTTTTGTGCTCTACAATCTGAGATCAGGTAGAGCGCTCTATCTCTTATAGATTTCCAGGTACACCTGACAACAATGCTCTTTGTATTGTGAAAAACACCTTTTCAGCTCCAACCAACATCACCAATTTCATTGTCCTCACATTGATATTTTGCACAATGACATACGTTCATGAGATTATGTTCTATGAGAATCACCCGTTAGATGCACTTAATCTTAATGCATTTAGATGTACCTTAAATCTTTTTGGAAAGCAATACTTTCCTTAAAATGGCAAATTTCTCGTACACTACAAATTATTGTAGTATGGGAGGGAGGGTATTATATCCTCTCTGCTTATGCAGAATGAAATTCATAAAGAGTATTAAAGTGAATGACCTCTGAGACTGGTCTGATTAAAAATTGATTGATAGACTGACATAATAGAGAAATAGACACTTTAAAGTATTGTAGTATGATGAGGAGTAAATTATATTCTCTTCACTAATATCTGTACAGTTGAAGCTTTCTCAATTACATCGGTAGTAAATATAGCTGTGATGAGACTTCCATACTTTCGATGATGCCTACTTCATTATCTCTTGATAGTTGGTGGAAGTGTTATCAACTTTCCTGTCAGCGCGTGTTACAAAATATAGAAATTAAAGACAAGACAGTTTCAAATAGATCAATTGATTGATTCAATCTCAAATACGATAGTTTGAAGCTACTTTAATTTATGATGGGAAGCTGTCAACATTTTCGAATGTAAAGCGTGGATGCTATTTGTGAGATTATAATGATATCAGAGATAACTAATATTATGAATAGTATTACACACTTTTCTTGTCAGGGCTTCTGAAATTATTGGAACACAATAAGATTTATCATGTACACCTACCCTTTCCATCTTATCAGATTAAAACTAGTTCTAACTTTAACTCTTCAAGAGCCATTTCGAGAGTGAATCACTAATTTCACTCATGAATCACCAGACTTTTAATTTTTTTTTCAATTTCTTAGTCTTTTTCATTTAATATGAATCACCAGAGTTGAAAAAAGTTGTGTTCTGCTAGAATAGAAAGGGTACTCGATAACTTTTATTGAGTTTTAATGAATACTATTACCATATTAGATGCATGTATCGACTTGTCTATTTTATTGTTTGTGCTATTACCTTCAAATTAATTACTGGGTTATATTCCATGGTATGGGACGTTCATGTTTCATATTTTAAGCCGATTTTTGTTAACTCAAGCCGATTACTGTCGACTACTGTCTATTATTACAGCTCTGGCCGGGTGAGAGTGTAAAGTATGAGAGACTATCAGCGTCACATAGCTTTACTAGGACTATTAACTTGAGTTAACATTGAAAATTGAAACTTAAACTCCCTATACCACGGGATATCTTCTTGTGCTATATTTTCTATATGTTTATACTGAGACGTGATTACTAGAACTAGTAAAACTGGAAATTCTGTTGATCATTTACTGAACATTTTCAAAAAAATAGAGTCATATTTCTGATCAATCACTTTCCAAGAAATTTTTGAAAGTTCAATTTGGAAACTCTTAAAAACTGAAAATCATTTTAACCTAGTTTTTGTTACGGTTATTTCTCACTTGGACATGTCATTTAGTTTGATTTTAGTTCACTTCCCGCTCAACCCATTCCATAATGTGGCGCTTTCTGCGAGCTAGCCGTTGTATCTAAGAAAAAGGATGAATAGATTTATAAAAACACTTCACTTGAATGGGCTACTTTTACGAATTAATAAAAGCAATATGGAAACTTGAAGTATCCTTTATTATTTAAAATATTACAACGACTAGTTTCGACCATAACTTAGTTCATTTTCAGGTTGAAATGAAATCTTGTCATTTAGTTGACATTTCAACTTGAAAATGAGCTAAGTTATGGTCGGAGCTAGTCGTTGTAATATTTTTAAAAATGAAGGGTACTTCAAGTTTCAATATTGTTTTTATTAATGAAAAGATTTCCATATAATCAACCATTTCAAATTGAATTAGAATTTAAAAGAAGATATAAATACAGCTCATCTATGTATGTGTCTTTTATGAAGGTTTCGAATGTGAATATAGTTTGGAAAGGCTGCAATAATACCGTAAGTACTAGAATAAAATATCATTTTAGAAACTTTTAATAGGTTCCTCCCAAAGAAATTCCCAAGAGCTTTTGAAGACTTCAATCAATCTATTTCGAGAACATCCTTGACCTCACGTGATGATTTGAAGACAGCTCATCTCCTTATCGGAAAGTTCTCACGATATCGTTTTCATGTCTTGAAAAATATTGTGATGATTGACGGTGAATTGGTGAGGCACCTTTCTACTGTGAGATACACTTCAAACTGTCAACATGGGTTGAATGAGTAGCATCGTTGTATATATTATAGGATTTGCTGACAGCTTGAGATGAATCTCAAACTTTATATTATTTGGTGCAAACTTTGATACCTGTCAAACATTCCCAAATTCTATGGCCTTGAACTTCTGAGGGCTAAAATATTACAACCTCTAAACAACTTCCTCTATAGTGAGGTCCACGTTATAATATCAGTATTTGATCAACATTGGTATTGTCTATCATTTGACAAACAGATATCGCTATCCTTCTATAGCTTCGCAACGTTGCCAAATCCGTTTTTACAATGTAGAATTATAATAAATTAAGGCAGACAATCGGCAACGCAATTCTCCTTTCTCTATCTACTGCCATTATAACGTGGACCTCACTATAGAACTATTCTAACCAGTGAGTACAGAACAATAAATTAAATTCTATACTATAAAACATTACATTCTATTTCAACCTATAATAGCCTATAGAATACAACACAAAATCACGGAGATTGAGATATTGACGTTCATTCAGCATTCAGGATCTTCATTAGCATTTGAATAATAATTGCAATATCTCAGTCATTTCCATCTGTAGACTGGCTGGCTGCAACGGCTTCCTATGAAATGAGCGCTGCTATCCAGAGATTGTCAGTTTGGTGTTAGGGTAAGTTATTCCTGACCGGCAATTAGGAGGTACTGGGTTCGTTTCCCGGGCTGACAAATAATTTTTGAATAGTAGCGCTCATCGAATTTCCATCTAGCTGTTTACCCTGTTGTCAATATTTGCCGTAGCAGAAGTCTTCGGAGTGAATTACAGCATTTGATTTGGATTTTAGTTTAATAATAATAATTAATTCATTAGCATTTGAATAGCTGCAATATCTCAGTAATTTCCATTAGATTGCTTCAAATGCCACTTGTGAATTCCAATCGAGCTGCCACTTTGGAGAGTGAGAGCAGCGGACCAATCACGAGTAGGTTGGAACTCACTGTCACGCCTCCTTTCACCTGATTGGTCGACATTTTGAATCGTGTAACTCTGTATTGAGTGACCAGATAGCAGTAGCTCCAGGATGATGTACTTCTGAACAATTCGGTTGGAAATTGGTATTTTCATACGAGAACTAAGAAGAAGAAGAAGAAGAAGAAGAAGAAGAAGAAGAAGAAGAAGAAGAAGAAGAAGAAGAAGAAGAAGAAGAAGAAGAAGAAGGAGGAGAAGAAGAAGATGATGAGAATAACATTTCACAGTACAATGGCAGTAATCAGGCAGTTGAAATACAAAAGTAGATTTCAAGCAAACTCTTAAACATCATATTATAAAAAGTTTTTCCAATGAAATATTGAAGTTATAGCAGCACTAGTCATCAGTAGGCTACTGCAACACATTACCTTGATAAGTTGATAAATGTGATTGGGGCATTTTGACCTGTTATTTGTCCATTTGCATGATAGCAGGACAAGACCTGCCGTGTTTATGACTGATGACGGCGCTAAAACTTTACGACATCAGCGTACAGTGTGCAGTCGCCCTATTAATCTGTTTTTATGGACTATGAATACACCGTCGCGCCACTGTACTGCTTTTAGTGGCGTCGTACTACTTTTAGTGCCTCCGATAGCGGAGGGAGTGTTCACTGATATCGTGTTCTGAATGGCACCGTAGCCTCCGCAGAGCATTAGCCTAACGGCAAATAACCGCAGAATACTACCGTAACAAACACAGAGCATTCAGGTAACAGCATTTAAGAAAGATTGGGCATACGGTAACGGTAACAGGTTCTTTAGGGTTGTATGCACCGTCACAGTTTAACGGTGAAACGGAGATAGATCACTGGTCGTTTTGACTCTGAATGTGATACATTGAATGTAACCAAAGTTTCTTATAGTCAGTCATAGTTCAGCGTTATTTGATGTAGATGGTTCATATGTCAGACAGTTTGTAGTTATGGGCTCAAGCATTGATAACCTTGGAATGACATGTACTTTTCCAAGATTTTCTTTCGGAATTATTGAATATTGTACGTTCTTCATTCACAAACATTTCTCAGTTCATTCTTGGAAGGAACACTCATTGAGAACTTAAAATGCATTGAATGTAACCAAAGTTTCTTATAATTCAGCTTATAGTTCAGCGGATTTGATGTAGATGGTTCATACATCAGACAGTTTATAGTTATGGGCTCAAGCATTGATAACCTTGGAATGACACATGTACTTTTCCAAGATTTTCTTTCGACATTATTCAATATTGTACAATGTACATTCACAAAAATTTCACAATTCATTCTTGGAAGGAGCACTCATTGACAAATTCTCATGCATTGAATGTAACCAAAGTTTCTTATAGTCATAGTTCAGCGGTATTAGATGTAGATGAGTCATATGTCAGATAGTAAGTTATAGCATAGAGAAACGATAGCATAAGTAGATATCCCATGGTATAGGGCGTTTATGTCGTAACTTTTACTGTTATCTCAAGCCGATTACTGTCGATAATTACTGTTTTTTTTGGGTGAGAGAGTATGAACGGCACAATATGAGAGACTACCAGCGTCACATAACTTCACAGGAAAGAAATACGTGGATTATTGGCTTGAGATAACAGTAAAAGTTGCGGCATAAACGCCCTATACCATGGGATATCTACTTATGCAATTGTTTCTCTATGGTTATAGTTATGGGTTCAAGCATTGATAACCATGGAATGACATGCACTTTTCCAAGACTTTCTTTCTACATTATTCAATATTGTACAATGTTCATTCACAAACATTTTACGATTCATCTTTGGAAGGAACACTCATTGAGAACTTCTTATGCATTGAATGCAACCAAAGTTTCTTATAATGCAGCTCATAGTTCAGCGGTATTAGATGTAGATATATGGTTCATATGACAGATAGTAAGTTTATAGTTATGGGTTCAAGCACTGATAACCATGGATATACATGTATATACTTTTCCAAGATTTTCTTTCGACATAATTCAATATTGTACGATGTACATTCACAAACATTTTACGATTCATCCTTGGAAGGAGTACTCTCGAGAACTTCTCATGCGAGGGAAAACTTAATTTCATGTATCATTCAAGCATTTTACTGACCTTCATTATGTTATGCATATTGTATCTTGTATATACCGCTCAGATCATTGTTCAGGTTATACCTCGGAGAAACTAATGGAACAGAGGACATATCCATTGTCTTTGGTTATAATACTGAACATGGAACATCATTGACAAAACATCCGAGAGAAGCTCCTCCCCACAACCATTGAAAGACATAAGAGTAGGCCTATGTCATTATAGTAGACTGCAAACTCGAAATCGTTTCACATCTTGTTAAATGTACTGATAAATATGATGGTATAGTTGTATTTACTTTCCTTCAGATTCAAATTTTATTCATGCTATGAATTTATATGGTATGGCATGAACATGTACTCACGAGATTTGACATATAAATAGATAGATAGATAGATACTTTTATTTACACTTTACAATGAAAGTGGATAAAAGTAATGTGGGCGAAATTGAGGCAATAAAAGACCCCTCTTCCATTTAACCCACAATAGCGGATAATCTGCAAATAGCGGATAATAATGAAAAACAATAATTTTGCAGCTGGAGAATAACTAAATATTCTCCATATCCTAGAAATTGCAAGTTAGTAAATGTTTTGACTTGATTGTCTCGTTGAAAATCATGTTTTTGGACTCAGGGGACCTTGAAACTTATAGAAAACTTGAGATTAGGGTACCTTAATTTTTTTTGGAAAGCAATACTTTTTCTCACCTATGTTAATAGGGCAAGGAAAGTAAAAAAATAAACAAAATTTCGATGTTGAATCAATGGTATTCTCCAATAATTCTTACTATGTTGGAAACTTCAATTAATAGTGAATGTTTGTTTGTCTGACAGTCACTATAATGTGAATAGAATAAGAACTATAATTACATTCTGGTTCACATGAATTTCAAATAATCTAGAGATTGAAAATATCCAATCACAAATGTTTTATTGACAAAAAGATTTCCACTGATAAGCTTGTTGGTTCTAGCTTTGGATGAAATCCACTCCATCAAGATCTCAGTTGATCAAGAATCAGTCAGGGTGAGCAGCTTCAGTACGTCTAGTTTCCAGATCTGACCACCCAGTTTTCGCTTCTATTTTACTCTTTGGAATATGTTTTTTGTCAAGTTTTGGGGACTAAAAAACCTGATACGATAAACGACCATATCATGATTCTTTGGGAGTGAACACTAGCCTGAAGCCTGAGGATGTGATCCTATGATTATAATATGAAACTGCTACTAAAATACGAGGGTGACTTCCAAAACTGTTCTGAATAGTTGGACAATGACGTTAATATCGGTAGCGCACGACGAGATGGCCCCTGGCTGCCATTAGAAACAATAGAAACCAGGGTCCATCTTGTTCCGCTCTACCTGTAACACCCCTCCAAGAGTAAAGTTATCTCCAACATTCGTGCTGTATCAGCGAAAAAGTTGGAAAATGCCTGCAGCAATACACCGTTATAGAGGAGGGAAATGTTGGGGAAATTCCCCTTCATAGGGGAAATGTTGGGGCTATCTTAATAGGCTATTATAGTGAGAATCACGTTATGAAGTTAGAACCTGATCATCATTGGTTTGCTATCCTTGTCTGTCGTAAGACAAAGCAGATAGTTCCATCCTTTCCCTACTCCGCATCGTTGCCAAATCGTTTGTAAATGCTGTGAAGAACTAGCAGAATATTCAATTTTGTCTTTAATATCGAGTATTCAAACTACTGTCCAATGGAGGTATTATATTGAGACCCTGTGCATGTAAATCTGCTTGAAAAGATCTAGTTATTCATCTTCAGAAATCTAGTAGTATTGTTAAAAATTCCATGGTTTACAATAAATTTATTGTCAGTGAGCTAATTCAGATTTCATGTTTTTTACAGGTATGCGCCAACTAAAAAAGTACTCACCTGAAATATTTTCACAGAAAACTATGACTACAATGTAAGTAGAGAATATGCAACTTTCCATTCAAATTCCAATATCTGAATAGTTTGTATAACATTTTGTTAATATTTTGTATGAATTTCGAGTGAATAAATTTGAATTTGAATTTGAATAGTTAAAAAGTTCTGGAAAATGTGCTTTCATTCCAATTACCATAACCATTATTTATAAAATAGATTCCTCTGGAACTTCACACCACAACTAATTTAGGTAGTCTCTAATTATTGAAATACTCACTACAGAGTCTCAAATTTTACACTTGGAAAGACTAAATTACAAAGTGTCAGCCCTTAAATTGGAAGAACACTAAATAACGAGGCTTCTAAATAATTAGTGTCGCTTCCGCTACGGTCCAGAACTAATTATCTAGTCCCTTTTTCATTGAGTAATTTGCTATTTAACGAAGAACTTGACATTTACGAGGAGAGAATCAGTCAAGTCTGAAAAAGTACTCTTTCTCACGTTATCTTACGTTGACGGATAGATGTACTGTATTCACTAGATCAGGGGTCTCCAACCTTTTTTATCCAAGGGCCACATTGTTAATTCTTGGGATGCTAAGAGGGCCAATAACAAGGATGTACGTGGAATTTGACTTGTGGGGACACACATGACGGGGGATTTGGGGGGTGTACAATTATTATATAATATGAGGAGTTTTAAGTATGTTTAAGTAGGAAGAAACAAACCAATTAATTTAATTTCAATACAAAGTCCAATTTATTGAGTGTAAAAGCTCATAAGAAAACTTGACAATGCATGAATTTATAAAAAGCTACCGTGCTAAAAGAGAATACTAATTTTTAGTGAGAATTTGTTTTCCATTTGAATTGTCCGCCTATTTAGGATCAAACTTTGTGGTTCCAATCATTAAAATTGATTTTAAATGTTCATCTGACAAGAAAGTATTTGGATTTAACAAACTTCATTTTTGAAAATGTCTGCTCACACTTGTAGGTAGATCCAAAAAGAGAAAACATAGCTCGGGCATGGTTTTTTATATTTTTAAAGTCTTTTTCTGAGAGAGAACTGTAAAATGGAAGTAAGTTACCTTCTTTGTAGCGTTCAAACAGGGACATGTACAGTCCGTGCAGACCATTTGCTAATATCTCACAATGGTTGATCGCTGCTTGTTTACAGCTAATTTTACACTTATTAAGAAATGGAGTGGCTAGTAAGAGAAGAGTACTGAACTCACAGTTGTTGTCAAAAATGTGTATAGATATATATTTTTAAAAATCTGTTACAATAACTCTTGGCGGGCCGGACAAAATCGATCCGCGAGCCGGATGTGGCCCGCGGGCCGTAGGTTGGGGAGCCCTGCACTAGATCTTTATTAGATCTATATTATTCACTAATTGAAACGGATGAGTAGGCTGATGTAGCTGGTAAAAAGTTACACTCATCAACAGAATTATGGAATAGAATTGATTGAATTGAATGAGAGCCTCTATGACTGTTACAAGAGGACTCATGAAGAGTAATTAATTATCATACATTGAGGAGGAATACTTGATGAATTCTTCAATTATCAATATTGACTTGGGAAGAGGCAATCATCTCAGACTCATAGAATAATTGATTAATACTTTATTCTCAGAACTATACGAAATTATTTTTCGCTCATAGCCTATATCAGGAAAATTTGACACTACAAGCTTTTGTTATTCTAAGAACCCTATCAAGACATAACAAAATCAAAAACAGAGTATTTAATTTGGTTATATACTATGTACTATATATTTGCACAGATTAGTTGCATTATGAATAACAGTGACATTTATGAAACAATAGATTTGATTGATATGAAATCATTACCAAGTAAAATGAAATAATCCACTCAAATCTATGACATACGCTAGTTAAGTATTGATTACAACTTGAGAACTCTCTCTTTCTTTTTGGTAGAGAGTTAGTGGGGAGGATATTTTTAATATTCTTTCCGAAGAATGGACATTGATATGTCCAAAGCTCCGCCAATTTATGTAGATTCATAACAATATAATTATCTATAGTTATTATATTACAAATTACTTTTTCATATCATATACAGTTCAATAATTATTTTCTTAGTCTATATTATGTAAATTCATCTATAATTTTGCTGTATTGTAAGCTATTGTATATAAGTGTGTAAGCCAGTATATATTGTAATCTACATAAATAAAGTACTCAATCAATCAATCTCTTTATCTACGGTTAAATGCTGAAGGGGATGATATCCTCGATACCCTTTCTGAGAATGGACATCTAAAGGTCGAAACTTCATCGTTTCATGTGAAAACAACCTCAATGTTTGCATATTCTATCATTTTTCTTGCTGAATATTATTGTAGAACTCTTTAATTTTCAACTTTCTTTTTCTACGGTTGAGTGCTGAAGGGGAAGGTATCCTTGATACCCTCTCTAAGGATGGACTTCTTAAGGTCCAAACTTCAACGTTTCATGTGAAAACAACCCCAATATTCGCATATTCCATCATTTTTCTTGCTGAATATTATTGTAGAACTCTTTAGTATGATTTTCGATGTTATTTACTCCTACTGATATTCATTTTTAACATTAGAATGTAAGCTGAATTCTGTTTTGTTAAACACATGTATAAATGAATTTGAATATGAATCTGAATCTCTCTCTCTCTCTCTCTCTCTCTCTCTCTCTCTCTCTCTCTCAATCAATCAATAAAGCACTCAATCAATCTTTATCTCTCTCTGAAGAACATTATTTCATTTGATGGGAAACATTTTATGATTCTCGAGATAGTTATGATTCAGTTAAGTTACATTGCTTCAGGAATTCGAATTAAACAATTGTTTGCACTTTCCCTTTGCTTTTTTTCTATTTTTAAACACAGATCTTTCGATTTATTAAGACACTTCAACCATCCTTACTCTCTTTCCAACGAAGAGGGTACAAATCGAAGCAGTAAAATGGAAATGGAAAGTTGAAAAGGAAGAGGAGGAAAACAAAAACAAGAGGAAAAGAATAATAGCTCAAACCCTTTGTTGCTTATCTTTCAATTCCATTAACTGCTCAGTCACTCCAGAGATATGCGAATATTCCTAAAATATAGTACTATATAACCCTGAATATATCCATATCAATAAAACATATCAATAAAATATGAACGATAAGAGTACTTTTCTTTTCTCTGGTATCAATCCAGTTTTCCTATCTCTATTTCAATCCTTTTCGTTCAATCCACTCACTCTCTCTCCCTCGCTCTCACTATATCCCTATCTTTCTAATCTAATCTAATCTGATAAAGTCTTTCTCTCTCACTGATAAGCTCACTCCCTCTATCTTCCCATACCAGTCTATTCTCTGCATTTAATTTCATCCAAGTCAGCATATCGTTGAGCTAGTCAGTGAGCTGACTAACTCGTGGTTGAAGTTTTAAAAAGGCTTGTTATCACTGGAACAGAATTTTCTAATTAGTCGGAATCTGTTGAGTAGCCTTGGAGGGGGGGGGGAGGAAATGAGAGGGTTGAGGAGGAAGGAGAGGAGAATGAGATGAGGATATAGGACAGAGAATAGAAGGAAATGAGAGGGAGGAGGAGGAGGAAGAGGAGAAGGAAAAGAGGGAATAGGACAAAGTATAGAAGGAAAAGAGGAAGGAAATGAGAGGGAGGAGGAAGAAGAAGAGGAGAACAGAAAGAGGAAATAGGACAAAGAAGAGAAGGAGAAAGATGAGAGCAAGCTCAGAGCAACAGAGCTCACAATTTCCAGGAATCGTTAGGTGACTTTTAATTATTTTACACGCGATATTCCAACCCAGATCTTCCCTGGATTACAACACTCCGACTCCTCAAGCACTGGCAAAATTAGTGGAATCCGTAAACAGAATTTCAATTCCAATTAATTCAAGTGCCGTCAAACTCTTTCGTTCAATTTGTGGAAGACTTAATTTGAAACCGACAATCAACAATCTGAAGGTCTTAGAAATAGAAGTGGAGTGATTTGTTCTCCATGAATTTCAGAATGAATAATAGTGAAAATATGGAATTATAGCATAAGTATTCAGACAATACAGAATGTTTCAGAAGTAGTGTCGAACATTTTAGGTTCCTGGATGATAAGAGTCTGCAAATGTCATATTTTAAGTGTCCAAAACTCAGTGGTTATCCTTATAGCTGCCATTTTGTTTTTTTGATGATCATGATCATGAAAAAACAAGATCATCTGAAAAACATTGTAGAATCAGCTGGATGATCATATGGAGCCATATCGAGTTTCAGAGATTCATCTTAAATACAATTGAAATAAAAAAATATAATATTCATGTTTAATGTGAAAAGTGGTCATGCATGCAATACGAAAATAATCAATTTCTCTGTTATTCTTCGACCAATCTCAATAAAAGAGGTATATTTGAAATCTTAATAAAGTTTGCTAACTTTTTTGTCTTTTGTAAATTTTCTGTTAAGTGAACGGTTTCCGTGAAATTTGGAATCAAAAATTTAAAATGGCCGCCATTTTTGAAATTTACATCAAAAATTTTTTATTTTCCAAAGTTGAGTCTTTATAGTACAAATATTCATGTCAAATTTCAGATCAATACATCATCTCGTTCTTGAGATGAAATTCTCAAGTGAAAATACAAAATGGCAGCTATAAGGATAACCGCTCTGTTTTGGACACTTAAAATACGACATTTCTAGTTTCCTATCATCCGGGGACATTACCCTAAAATGCTCGACACTACTTCTGAAACACCCTGTATAAAGTTTATAATTTTAGGCTCATCAAGTGAAGCACCTTACCTATCAAATACCCAACAATGACCTACATCTAATTTGGAATCATTCAAAATTGGAATTTAGTTATTCATTTATCAATGACATTGACACGTAATCACGGAATGATTGGGAATGTAGGTAGACTAGGCTTAGTACTAATAATTCAATTCCCGGATTTAATAGAAATTACTTCAATGAAGGATTATTGTTCATAAGTCATAAAAAATTGGAATAGAGCATGTAAATCCAATAATACAATAATAGCTCAAAACTGTTTTCGAAGATGTTTCAAATAATTTATAGTTTCGTAACAGAACACCAGGAATAAGTGTTTTTGTTCAACGGATTAATTATTAATTCACTCTGAATTTTATTTTAATTGTTATTATATGAACCTCAAACATACATATTCATACAGTTGTGTAGAAACATGAAACAGATCATGTTTTTGGACTTAGAGGACGTTAAAACGTATAGAAAACTTGAAATTAGGGTACCTTATTTTTTTGGAAGGCAATATTTTCCTTACCATCCTATGATAATAAGGCAAGGAAAGTGAAAATATAAATAGAAATAAAAATCTCAGTACCCTTTTATGAATTATTATAATCATTTTTCAATCTGGGTACTGAGATTTTTATTTCTATTTCTATTTTTACTTTCCTTGCCCTAAACAGAAAAAAGACAATAAAGTGAAAATAGACTGAAATACACTAGTACCACATCATCATAACTTTGAAATTTCTCATTATGTGGAAGATTAGTGTCCTCATTTTCTTGATATCAGAAAAACAGGCAATTCATGTGTCGGGGAACCGTTTCAACTGAGGATTATAAAGAACATAATTCCCATTTTTCTCGTACATAGGTCTAACTTGTCCCGGAAAATTGTGAAAATGAAAAATGAGGATAGAAAGACTCTCTTCCGTGCGTCAAGCAATTGTGCATCACTTGATAAATTGCCAGCAATGCACTTTGCACTTGTGCTGGAATGACAACAGCAATCATCTGCCACTGGAATCCTCCATCAGCTTGGCTGCTCCAGTGAGATTCAGTTTAAACCGTCAGCATTCCCCATATAATATATATCATATAATATACAGAGTGTTTCAGAAGTAGTGTCGAACATTTTAGGGTTTTGTTCCTGGATGATAGGAGACTAGAAATGTCGTATTTGAAGTGTTCAAAACTCAGCGTTTATCCTTATAGCTGCCATATTGTTTTTTTTCACTTAGGAATTTTTATCTCAAGAACGAAACGATGCATTGATCTGAAATTTGATATGAATATTTATGCTATGAAGACTCAACTCTAAAAAATAGAATGAAAAATTTTCGTTGTAAATTTTAAAAATTCTCATTTCCAATTTTTTATGGCAAATTTCACGAAAACCGTTCACTTTATAGAAACTTTACAAGAGACAAAAAAGTTGGTAAATTTTATCAAGATTTCAAGGATACATCATTTATTAAGATTGGTCCAAGAATAACAGAGAAATCAACTCTTTTCGTACAATCATACTTTCAAGTCGCGTTCACACCAAAGTTTTTAACAAAATGTTAATAACTTAATCCTTATAGATTCTATAAGATTGAACCATAGAGAAACGATAGCAGCGTAAGTAGATATCCCATGGTATAGGGCGTTTATGTCGCAACTTTTACTGTTATCCCAAGCCGATAGTTCACGTAGTTCTTTCCTATGCAGCTGTGTGACGCTGGTAGTCTCTCAAATTGTGCCATTCCCACACTCTCACACCAACAAAAAAGTAAAAATTGACAATAATCGACAGTAATCGGCTTGAGATAACAGTAAAAGTTGCGACATGAGTTCCCTATACCATGGGATATCTACTTACGCTATTGTTTCTCTATGATTGAACAGAACTTAACAAACACATAATGATCATCATGTGTATGATAAGTTATGCTCAATCTTATTGAATCTATAAGGTTTAAGTTATTAACATTTTGTTAATAACTTTGGTGTAAACGCAGCTAAACAAGACAAACAAGATCACCTGAAAAACATTGTAAAATCAGTTGTATGTCCATATGGAGCCATACCGAGTTTCAAAGCTCCATCAAATTCAATATTGATGTCTCAATGGTGAAAAGTGGTCATGCATGTAGTAAGAAAAGAATCAATTTCTCTGTTATCCTTTCACCAATCTTGATAAATAAGGTATCCGTGAAATCTTGATAAAATTTTCCAACTTTTTTGTCTCATTTAAATTTTCTGTAAAGGTAACGGTTTTCGTAAAATTTGCCAACAAAAATGTAAAATGGCCGTCATTTTGAAAATTTACATCGAAAATTTTCCATTTTATTCTTTTAAAGTTGAGTCTCCATAGCATAAATATTCATGCCAAAAACCAGATCAATACAACATCTCGTTCTTGAGATAGAAATCACTAAGTGGGAAAACAATATGTCAGCTTTTAGGATAACCGCTGAGTTTTGGACACTTCAAATACGACATTTGTAGTTTCCTATCACCCAGGAACAATACCCTCAAATGTTCGACACTACGTCTGAAACACTCTGTAAACTATATGCAAATTTCAGATCAATAAAACATTTCGCTCTTGAGATAGAAATTAATGAGTGAAAAAATAAAATGGCAGCTATAAGGATAACCGCTGAGTTTTGGACACTTCAAATACGACATTTGTAACAATACCCTCAAATGTTCGACACTACATCTGAAACACTCTGTATATGATATAGTATATTATATCAATGCATCCCATTGACCCAATGCTGACAGTTTAGAATGAGTCTTCCACTACTGTAACAGCGGTAGAAAGAAGATCAGGAGGTCTATTAATCCGCTACCTGCTGCGATCTTATTAAGGTGGTTGTCAGCAAGATCTCAGCCCGCTTCTCAAGTCTGTTGCTGCAATTTGCTGCTTTAGCAGCTGAAATTTTTCTTCTCAAGTTGTGAAAAATTGTTGTCGACTGACAAATTGTTGCTATATAGTGAGGTCCAATTTATAATAGTAGTAGATAAAGATAGGAGAACAGCGATGCCGATTTTCTGCCTTAATAAACTATATATCTACAACCTTAAAACGGATTTGGCAACATTGCGGAGCTATAGATAGATAGCGCAATCTGTTTTGTCGAATGGTAGACAAGGATTGGAACACCAATGTTAATCAAATACTGCCATAAGATACTAAGATCTATATGAAGGGTACAGAGAAAGAACGATCATAGTCACGAAAACCAAATTTTTCAGGAGAGCCTTTTTAAACTTTAAAACGCTATGGCTTTAAAAATATTAAACTATACTTGCACAAACTTTTTTTTATTAACAACACACTTATATATAACTGTTTCCTATGTGTATCCGATTTTTTTGTTCACATTATGGTAAATGATCACAACTTTTTGTTAGGCTTGTATGGACTCTGATCGTTAGTTCTGTGTATTTCAAAACGGTTTTGGAAATAAAAATTACTGTAGTCCACAAATAACGATTTAATTTTTTTTTTGCTAAAGAACTAACAGTACAAAATTCGTAAAAATGATATTTCATTAGAAAATTTCATATTAGCATATGAAAAGTGATTCAAATTTGCATCTTGCTCATTTTTCCTTGGACGCCTACGTTTAACTGTATTCACACTAATCAAGCCTGCCAACAAAGAATTTTGGGAATTTCTATCTCCTAAATCGTTGAAATGACGAATCAGTGAATCACGTTCATTTTTCAAAACATTTTCGAAACACTTCAAGCGTGTGCAGTGGCAGTCCTCACCTGTTTCATAAGTGGTATCCCTCAGCTTCTTTGCTGCTTTAAACATACTTCCATGACTTTGTCTCTTTCTTGATTCACTAACATTCACATTACTCCCCTCCTCACCATCACTACCGTCAGCACTCATCACAGAAGACAGAAAAACACAACAGCACAAGTGAACAACTCACAGCAAACTGAAGATGAGTCATGCAAGCCTGTAGGGACAGGAATGCTACGCAAACAAAGCTGACTGGCCGGCTGGCGTCTGGACTCTGCCCGATAGTTCTGTGTTCACCAGTGACTCTGATCGTTAGTTCTGTGTATACCAATATTTCAATTGCATTTTGCTGGGACACTGAGCGTTACTTCTCTGTATGAATTGCACGAGGCTATAGTGTCCTACTAAAAGAACCATATGGCACAAAAAAACCGTTTTTTTTAATTTTGGACTCTGATCGTTCTTTCTCTGTACCCTCTGTAGCTACTATAAATGGAGTAACCAATGGTTCGTTGCTTTAGAACTCTGGATGAATAATTCTGAATTTTCTCCTAGATATTATCCGTGATTATAATTTATTCTCAGTAACACACGTTTTAAGAGTGGTTGATCAAGTGTAATTTGAGTTTCTGATCCAGTGCTTCATTCTTCAGTATTCATAGTTATTAAAATTCACAGCTCATTCATTTTGCACGACAAATGAAACACGAATTCTTGGAAGTGGAAATCTAACCTATTGCTCTTCAAAATTTCACTATTTATAAAATTTGGGTGTGGAACTGTTTTGGACTGAGGCTCTTGCTCTAACCTAGTTATATCCATGATATTATGATTTGTTATTGATTTGATGAATAAATTAGCTTTAGTGTTTACAAGTTTGTGTTTCTTCAATGGTTCCAAATTTTCTTAAATGACTCAATATTATTCATTACAAGTGGTAATTGAGTGATATAGTTTTAATCAATTCAAGCCATATAAATTCAAAATTTATAGATTTCATGTTTATTTTGCACTAAAATTCTATAAAAATTGTACACGTGAAATTCTCATCTTATCTTGGACTTATCACCTATGAATATCACCTTGATATCTTGTCACCTATAAATTTGGAAGAAAAATAGCACAAGGACTACCTTATTATTCAATCTACCAATGTTATTACATTAGTGTCATTTGCATTGTAGATGGATAAATAAATCAACTCATATTATTTAGAGCTTTTATTTTGTAAATTTAAAGTTTGTTTCATGTTTTTACGAAAGTTTTACTATCAATCTATCCAAATTTAAAATTGTTTGTTCTATTTCAATCTATATTCTCAGATTGTGATTTGGTTTAGAAAATTGAAATGGATATAACCTATATATAATATTTGGACAATTTGAAACTAAATTAGGAAATTGAATACGTTTTGGGCAATATCCTGTTTTTTTCTTTTCTGATCATTGTATTGTTTGTGCTATCCTAATAAATGAATAAATATTCAATATCACAGAATTGTCAAGAGTAGTTGATAGTGTTGATATCCAAGTTGTTATGGAAGGTAGTAGATCCCTAATTAGTTGGTGAAACTCAGCATTAATAACAACTATCCACGCACAAGCCTACAGCCCATGCGTGCATCATCATCAGCAAAAAATCCTTAGTAACATTACAGTGGTGCTGAGATTCACATCTAACCAACAGCATTAATAGCATTGATATTATTCTTAGAGGAGAATTCTGACTTTAGCATTGTTTGTATGGGAGCATTAATTATAGATAATTCTGACAGATTAAAGTAAGTCTATCGATATAGCAGATCGAAGATGGTAACTGGCAGCGACTCTACACGTTAAAAACACATCTCCAAGTGGACATCAGCTGTTCACATATCCCGTGAGGTGTGAAACGTGAACCACTAGCCACCGGCACTGCCAAGTCGGTAGGCAATTATCGTGGAATAGTTTAGCCTAAATTGAGTGAAACCACCACTATACAGTTCCGGTGGTACGTGGGCTGGGCAAGCCCAGACGTATCCTCTAACTCGTCCACAGGCCAGGAAAAATACTCGTGGCTCCCAATTATTATATACTAGCAGGTAAACCGTGCTACGCAAGGGTCTTTCTCAAAACTTGACGTAATGAAATAATCTAGAAGAATTCAAAATAGGCCTATAAGAATCCTCGGTTGATTAAGAATTTATATGCTGCATTTCAAGTAAATCAGTATAACCACCTTTCAATTAAAAAAAAGAAGTTGAATTCAAAATGGCGGAAAAAATTTGGGTGTGACGGAAAACCTGTTTTTATCAATCGAAAAGGATCCCTAATCATACCTATATTCTAATTTCCCTTTCAAGAGAAATCTTCTGCTGCTTTCATACAAACTGGAAGCATGACAAATAATTGAAAACTTGAGAAACTGAAAACTTGATGTAATCAAATCTTGAAGAATTTAGAATTGGTCTATAACCACCCTCGGTTAAGCAAGAATCTACATGCAATATTTCAAGTTAATCAGTCCAGTAGTTCTGACGTGATAATGCGTCAAACATAATTTCCCTATACTTTACACCTGTATAGGCTACGTTTATAATCCAGTTCTTTCCTTTATTATAGTATAGAAGATGATACATGGATGGATGATCATTGTTATTTTACTAAAAGATAGAATAAGTTGAATAGTTTCCCTTTCAGAGGGAGTTTTGACAACCCACAAAACTCATTTTTCATTTGAAGATATAACGAAAAGGTGCGTATGACCTTATTTTTTTACTCAGCTTGCCAAAATACCCCTCATTCCAATATTAAAATTTTCGACTGACTGTACAGTGAGTCAGTCATTCTATCAGGGCTCGAATAATTTTGAAATTTTAATCAAATAAAAATGGAAGAATATAATTCCTTCATGTAAATAACAACACCTTCATTCAAAGATACTTTAACTGCATGCGTTTTCATATTATTGCCGATACAGCATTGATGAAATTGTAGACGTTTATTTAGCATTTTGTCTCAAAAATTGTTCTAGCTGAAAAATTAATAATCCATGCCACGTGTTGGCCTAAGCATTGCATCAGGAAAACGAAGTTTCAAAACTATGTTTTTCAGATAGAAAGCAATATAGAAACCGATGTTCCTTTTTTAATTCCGACCATATGATTTGGTGATTTTTAAATGAAATCGAATGTACCATTAATGAAATTTAAACATTAATTAAGAAAAATCTAGAAGGAAAATTAAAATTTGGGCTTCCAGGTGCACGAGATTCATATTTTTAGATTATATGTGCAAAATTTGGAGATCTAAATCATTCCCGTTTTTCCGGTATGCAATCCATAAGTTGACATGTTTTGATGCGAACAATCGAACAAACAAAACCCTCCTCTCTCTTATTATATAGACGTCTCCAGAGTGAGCGCTTGCACGTCCACCACACTGGCGTCCAAAAGAGGACGCAAGCGTTTCGGAAAGAAGCAACATGAGAGGGTTATTCGACATGCTATGCCAGTTAGGATGAACCAGGGTTGAGATTCGACAGGGTTAGTCAGTGAGCATTTGAAATGTGGAGCTACCGGCGGATACTCCGTTTATCGTGGACAGATAGAGTCACGAACGTAGAGGTTCTCAAAAGAATGGGTAAACTACTAGATATTGTGCGTGACATTAAAATACGAAAGTTGACAAACCTTGGACACATTATGAGAGGACCCAAGTACATGATTCTGCACCTGATAAACAAAGGTAAAAATAATAGTTGGTAAGCGCTCGGTGGGACGCAGAAGAATGTCTTGGTTGAGAAACCTGAGGGAAGCGTTTGATTGCACAACCAATGACCTATTTAGAGCGGCTGTGAACAAGGTAAAAAATCTGGTGTGGTGCACTCACGCAACTTTCCTTGCCGTTATGAAAATTGATCACCTGATACTAGTGTTCCCGAGCATCTCAAGTCTACTATTCAAAGATCTAAGCCAGCTGGTGACAGGACTATAACGCTGGAGACACTTTAGGTCTGCTATCTCTTCATAGTGTATGATTTAATAGAATCAACAGTTGACAACAGTTTGCAATTGAAATAATAACATTTTCTCGGATTTCGAGCTTATTTTAGGTGAAAATGTTACTGAACATTAATTGTAGAGATTTTCATGCTCAATCTTTTCCACTTGAAATTTTTTGTTTAAATTGTATCTGAAGCCTGATAATTGGGAATCTAAAATCAAACTTTACCTAAATGGGGCGGAGCTCCTGAAATTTTTACAGATATGGGACTTGTAGCAGTTGATAGAGCTCAACAATGAGTATTCTATGTATGGATTTGATCAAAATCGTTGGAGCCATTTCCGAGAAGATCGCGAAACCCCCACTTTTTTGACAACATTTTCACCATTTAAACCGCCATTTTGAATTGCATTTGATCGAAATTGTTCGTGTCGGATCCTTATATTGTAAGGACCTTAAGTTCCAAATTTCAAGTCATTCCGTTAATTGGGAGATGAGATATCGTGTACACAGACGCACATACTCTTATATATACACACACACACACACACACACACACACACACACCACACACACACACATACAGACCAATACTTTCCTTACCTATGGTAATAGGGCAAGGAAAGTAAAATAGCCATGATGATTGCCAACCTCCGAAATGGAGACGGTAATTAGAGAAGAAGAAGTCAGTGAGGATGAGAGATCAAGAATTGGCAAAAACCACAGATTTATTGATACTTAGAAAGACCGGTGTAACATATTGTAATTTGGATAGATAAATAAAAATCCCTAGCTGAATATTTATAGGTCTAAGTGAAGTAATTGGCTAATATCGCCAAAGAGATAACATAAAGATTAGATAATATCAGACGTCCTGGCTAAACTGTACAACAGCCTAAGAGGAATTGAAATAATTTTTTGCTAATATATAATATTATATAAAATATTGAAAATTGAGGTTAGGCATAAACATTTAGTGATCGGCGACCTAACGATCGACCGAGCCATACAATGTAGAATCTGACCAAACACCTTGGCAGAAATTTATTGTGGCAAAACGGTATGCAATTTGAGGAACTAAAGGTCTCACGTGGCTAATTATTATGATGCATGAAACAAATAATAACATATAAAAAATTAATTAGCATGTAGAGAGCATATTTAAAAACCCAATAAAAATAATTAAATGTATTAAGGAAATAGGAGGCTACCAGGCGCATGAATACTGTAACAATTTTCATGCACCAATCACATAATGGCAATTGATAGGCGGCAATAGTGAGCCGATTCAAAAATATTTGTATATATTTCTACAAATAAATAGAGTTTGTATAAAATTGTTGAATAGTCTATGTTTTGGATATGGCCCGAAGGCAAATAAATTATTATATATATAACATAAGTAATAGTTTAATATTTCTGCACGGTCTATTTGAGCCTTGAATGGCGGAGGACTAGAATATTCAAATTTTATGCAAATTTGAAAATCAGAAATGAGAATTGTAAAATTGAGAAAAGAGAACGACACTCGCCTGCCAAATGCCACCATGAGAGGTCACTAAAAATTATAGAGCGTAATACCTTGCTATATCTTGTAATAATTTAAAGTTAAATTGAATTACTAAATTTCTTATAAGACTTTGTTGATGCTCTTATAAAGCAAAAGTCATTTTCATTTTAAAATAATTTTGTAACCCCTTGGAAGAGACGACTCCGGCTACAATAATCCAGGACCACCAGGAGTTGGATCGACATCAGCAGCTCATAAGAAAATTCCGACACGTGAGTGGAAAATATTGAAATAGTGATAGGGCGCCCTCAGTGCTTTGAAATTACATAAGAATCAAAGCTAGCTCGTTGAAAGGGTTTTCTTATAAATTAAGAATTTGGTGAAAAATACTTGCACAAGTAAATGTAGTATTAAAGGTATTTTATTGGAAAGTAACGAGTCAATACATATCAGAAGTTCTATAAATCAAAGAAGTATAAAATCTAGGCTGTTAATACATATTCATATGATCTTCAATTTCTGCAATATAATTTGCGATAGTTTGTTGTAGCTCTGATTCACTAGATGAATTGCTCTATTTATTCCGTCAGGTGCCGAATCTCATACCCTGAGATAAAAGATATATTCATTACAAAGAAATCTATTAGATACCATAGCATTTAATATATATATTTTGATTATTGGTTGTCAATTTATCAAGATGATTTTTAAGAAATCTATTTTTAATGGAATTGTCCAAGTCGACAAGTATTAGCAAGCTGATATCGCAGCTACATGCAAATGGATGCATATGATCATAAAAATGAAAGCACATGGTAACGTTTCGTGCTGTAGAATTTAGAGAATAGTATTCACCCTGTGATATTTTATTGATTTCGATTATTGTTCTATTTTTATATTATATTTTTTTTATTGCTCTATATATTTTCTGCTCTGATTTATTTTTTGCAATATTTGTTAATATATGTATCAAATTGTTCATGGTGTGCGATTTATTTTTTATTCCTCAATACTATAGGATAAGTACCATATATATATTTTTTTTAATGAATTATCAGAATTATAGTGGAAGCTCATATCTGGGCCTAAAAAGATTTTTATGAGACTGTATCCTATAAAAAACCACGACCTCGATTATTATAATTATTAAAATATTTCATGCTCTACCGACTGATGCCAAGCAGTAGGCTAATCGTTATTTAAATATAAAAAATAACGTGACACCGGTTTCGGTTATTACACCATTGTCAATCTCTGATGAACTCAGTTTCTCAAATCAATAGCACACACAATAAATCACAATAAATCCGTGGTTTGAGACAATTTCTCAGTCTTTTTCATTCAATATTAATAATTACCACAAAACAACTTCTCAACTACACAAAAAATGAGAGATCATACTACTTCTACCACTACTCCTCAGCTCTACAAGTCTTTACAACCCTTGGCCTCCCTCACATAGCCACTTCATCTGTCTCGATCTTCGGCCTGCCTCCTCCAGTTACGAACCCCAAGCAACCTCAGATCGCGTTTCTGGTGAAAGATCATGTTGTGATTAATAATTGAGTATATGAGGGAGGAGTGGAGTGCAATAGGAGTGGGGGTGTGATTTGGAACTTCCGCCAATAATGACAACTTTTGGCGCCAAAACTTTGCACTGCAATTACACAAAGCACTGCCACAAAGTTGATTGAGCGACACTCACACTCTGCTAGAGAGAGATGGAACAAGGAACAAGGAGAAGAAGAGAGGGAAGAAGAAGAAGAAGAAGAAGAAGAAGAAGAAGAAGAAGAAGAAGAAGAAAGAAGAAGAAGAAGAAGAAGAGAGGGGAGAAGAAGTGGAAGAAGAAGGAGCAGAATGAGAAGATGTTCAGATAGTGATAGGTTTGAGTTCACATCTCACTCTGTGGGGTGTCTCTATGCTCTGTAGAATTCCCCTATATGCGATGTGATGATACTGCAGAAATCAATCTAAAATGTTCTCTGGGGGCTCAAAGTTTGGTGGCCGCAACAGCTATAGTGTGGTCCACGTTATAATGGCAGTGGATAAAGATAGAAGAATAGCGATGCCGATTCTCTGCATTAATTAATTATATTTCTACACTGTCAAAAACAAAATTGGCATCGTTGTGGACCTAGAAAAGGATAGTACCACCGGCTTTGTCGAATGATTAGACAAGCATAGCAAAACTAAAGTTGATCAAATACTGTCATTATAACGTGGACCTCACTATATAAGTACACCTTGTTCTGACTATTATCACTTTCCCTTGCTATTCGTCTACTTCTGCTTCACCTTCTCCTCCTCTTACTCATTTTCTCGTCTTTCTTCCCTCTCTTCTTCTTCTTCTTCTTCTTCTTCTTCTTCTTCTTTCTCTTCTTCTTCTTCTTCTCCTTCTTCTTCTTCTTTTTTTTTCTTCATCTTTTTCTTCTTCTCCACGCTTCTCATTCTTCCTCCTCTTCTTCTTCTCCTTCTTCTCCGTCTTCAACTTCCCTCTCTTCTTCTGCTTCTTCTGCTTCTTCTGCTACCCCATCTTCTTCTTCTCCATCATCTATTGTAACATACATAAATAAAGAAATTTGATCTAATCTAATCTTCTTCTTCTCACTTTATCTCCTCGCTTCTTCTTCCTCTTCTTCTTCTTCTTCTTCTTCTTCATCTTCTCCTGCATCTCCTTCTTCTTCTTCTTCTTCTCCAACTTCTTCTTCCTCTTACTTTCTCTCCTCGCTTCTCACTTTATCTCCTCGCTTCTTCTTCCTCTTCTTTTTCTTCTTCTCCATCTTCTTCTCCTTCTTACTTTCTCTCCTCGCTTCTTACTTTCTCTCCTCGCTTCTTACTTTCTCTCCTCGCTTCTTCTTCTTCTTCTATTCTTCTTCTTCTATTCTTCTTCTTCTTCTTCTTCTTCTTCTTCTCATTCATCATCTTCTTCTACTTCTTCATCTTCTTCTTCGTCTTCTACTCCATCCCTAGCTAGCTGGGGCATAGCACACAAACACATCTTCGAACAATCAACGCACTCATTTGCGAAATTAACCATCATACTGGCATCTTCTGTTGCTTCTGGAAACTTTTGCTTCGGCTGATGATGTTGCATATCACTCTGGATAACAATTTCGTGGCAGATGATTTAGAAAATCGCTTGGTGGAAGGGAGAGGGAAAACTGGAGGGAGACAGGGGAGTACAATAAGAAGGAGAAATTGAATAAGACAGAATAGGTAACGAAAGAAAAGATTGTTCAAAATAGACAAAGAGAGAGCCATGACATGTCATTCTAAATGCTTTATCTTGACATTAGTAAAGTATGAGTTTATTGTTTATCAATAATTTTTCAGCTATTATTGCAGCTATAGAAATTAATGTATTGTTGAGTCGGCATCGTCATATAGAAAATATACAATAAGGGGAAATGCCTTAGTATGTCTGTTGTCTAAATCTTATACAGTATATAAAAGCTAAATGGCACTCACTCACTGACTGACTGACTCACTCACTCGCATAACTAAAACTCTACCGGACCAAAAACGTTCAAATTTGGTAGGTATGTTCAGTTGGCCCTTTAGAGGCGCACTAAGAAATCTTTTGGCAATATTTTAACTCTAAGGGTGGTTTTTAAGGGTTTAAAGTTCGTCTTTTAGCATGTATATTCTTCTTATTCTCTTAATTATAATTGAAAAATGTCTTTACCATATGTTAATATAGAACTATAATCTAGAGAGAGTACCTCTTCGAAACAGTTGTTAACTGGTAACTAAATTAATAATTTTGTCAGGATGGCATTAAGTTCAGTTGACTTTGTTAGGTTGGCACCAAGTTGAAGATTGAAATGCATTTATCGCGGAAAAATTGATTGGGCACTGCTACTTCAATCAGAGCTATTCCTGGGAATATTATATTACTAGCCGTCAGGCTCGCTTCGCTCGCCATATCCGTTTAGTCTGGACCCCGACTGGATCGTCCTAACATATGATAAAAATGCTCAAATGAAAAATGCAGGCGAGCGAAGCGAGACGATCCAGTCGGGGGCTCCGCCCCCTTGCTAGACGGATATGGCGAGCGAAGCGAGCCTGATGGCTAGTAATTAATTAATTTTAAATCGTAGTCTGTTGTCTGTATGTCTAAATGTCGTATATGTTTAGAATTCCACTGTAAACTCAAGCAGATTACTGTCGAATACTGTCTATGATTACTGTTTTGGTCAGGTGAGAGTGTAAGAACGGCACAATATGAGAGACTACCACTGTCATATAGCTCCAAGGGAAAGAACTACTAGGACTATCGGCTTGAGTTGACAGTGAAATTTGGAACATAAACGCCCTATATCATGGTATATCTTCTTATACTATCATTCCTCTATGGTATCGTCATGGAATGAATTAATTAATCTAATCAGATCTGTGTGGAAAAAGGACGATGCGCGCAAGAGGAAAAGAGCCTGCAGCAGTCAGATTTGTGTGAGTGTGGCCAAACACAAACTATGAGCCACATAACTGCTGGATGCCCAATCCATTCTTTCGGGAGAGACCTCAGAGAGCTGCATGAAGCCACAAACAGAGCTGTAAACTGGTTAAAGCAGCTAAGGATATGATTGTGATTAACTCTGGAAGAAGAACGGAACATCTTTATTTTCAGGCTAGGCCTGAAACTGATGTTTTATGTTTTGAAGATGAGGGTCCAAAGCCGGGTCCACACTGAACCAACGTTCGACAAACATGTTTGTTGAAACAGTTTGGGCAAATTTTATTATGTTTGACAAACAATGTTTGCCCGCAGCCAGTGGAAGCGTCACCAAAAAAAAATATTCGCAAGTGGAGAGAACAGGTTTAATGTTTTACAGATGTCAACACTGAAAATGTTTGGAAAAAGAGTAATTTTTTTGTTCGACAAACAATGATTGTACAAACTTTTAAAAATGTTTGTCCCTGAGCTCCTCAACAAACATGTATGTCGAACATATTTGTTCAGTGAGGACACGGCTTAAGACCTTATATTTATCTTATAAAAAATCTGGTGTGGCGCACTCACACAACTTTCCTTGCTCATATTTGAAACTACGATCAGACCTTTGTATATGTGTATTTATATAATTGTTTTCAGAGTACTTTTTCCTTTGTGTAAATTGTGAAATTCGATGATTTTTTTAGTCGTCAAAAAAGCTGTTCTACGTATATGAAATATCTCGACTATGTGTTCTTTTTATGAACTGCACTACCTACCTATTTCATGCACGAGAAGAAGGTTACAAAGTTCATTTCTCAAGAATGGGGTGGACCCCCATTAGTTTCCCAGTAAGGAGACTCATGCCAGTTGATAGAGCTGATAAATAACTATACAGAGTATGAATTTGAAAAAAATCGGTCAAGTTATTTTGAGAAAATCGTGAAAAACTTTGTTTATTTAGTAATTATCCGCCATTTTTCTCAAGAATATTACGGAACTCCTGCAATTTTCCCAGAAATGAGACTCATGTCAGTTGATTGGGCTTATAAATAGCTATCCATGGTATGAATTTGAAGAAAATCGTTGGTGCCGTTTTCGAGAAAACCGTGAATAACATGGTTTTTTAGTGATTATCCGCCATTTTTCCCGCCATTTTGAATTCAATATTATTGAGAATTACACACACATACAGACCAATACCCAAAAACCACTTTTTTGAACTCAGGGGACCTTGAAACGTATAGAAATTAAGAAATTCGGGTACCTTAATTTTTATCGGAAAGCAATACTTTCCTTATCTATGGTAATAGGGCAAGGAAAGTAAAAATGTCAATGTCGATGTTGACATCAAAAACATATGATTGAATGGATGAATCAATATATCGAATATTCATTGTATTATAATTATAATTATACATTTATTATAAAAATAATTATTATATTATATTAAATATCCATTTCATCCATCTCATTCATTCCATCAACTGCTGAACTAATATGTAGACTAATGAATCAGTAGATCTACTATCCTCACAGAACACTTCTTAAGCATAGCCTACTATATCCATTAACAATGCACTCCTATATACCTCCAATAACATTGAGCTTTGAGGCATGCCCCATCACTTTACACCATAATAAATGTATTCCAACACTGTGAAGCAAGCCAGCTGCATGTGGCACCAAAATATTGACCCTTTTGTGATGAGTCACCCTATTGATATTCAATACAGCATGCATCAACGGCTATGCATAGTGGGACAACCAAAGGGTCAAAGAGGGCTGTTTTGGTGGAAAATTATTGCACAGCCCTTGAGAGTCACCTGATTGCTTTGGTGGACTGTACTTAGCTGTTGGAGGGACTCCAGTGAGGGAACCTTGTTGCCTGATTTTGGAACAAAGCTCGTTGATTATAGACCTGTGCGTTTGATCCTATGGTTTCTGTTATCTTTTTATCTGTGACAAGCACAGGTCGCAGTTGAGTTTCATGATTAATCATGAGCATCACTCGATGGAAATTCAAAAGTATGTCATATGATAGGAATTTTCAACAGGAACAGCCAACAATGATAAATTTGTACTCAATAATTCATTCATTCCACTACACTTTTAGGTTTATAAAATATAAATTCGATTGCACTAGGTCTCATCCCTGAGAAAACTCGCTGAATGACAGACATTGAAAGGATGATAATTATTTATCCTTGGAAAACAGCTGATAGTTCCGCCTGTCGATAATGGAAGTGAGTGAGAGACTGTATATGTGAGTGGGACTGAGACAAAATTATGACTCAGCTGTTGAACTATTGCAATCAATCAATCAATCAGGTATTACTTGTTAGAGAGAATTTTGCATTCCACTGGGAATTAATCTCAATCCACTATTCAGATAGAACCAATGTAACTAGAATACATGTATTCTAGATACCTTGCATAGAAACTTTCTGTATAAACTATAAATATATCATAATCTTCTCTTTCGTAATGAATTTTCTATGCTTTTGTACTTCAGAGCGAAGCTTCTATGCTTTTGTACTTCAGAGCGAAGCTCGGTCCCCCGATATAATTGTTATAAAGTTCTTCTTCTTCTTCTTTCAATCAGGGATTAGGCTATTGCCTGTTCCGACTCACATACAGCTTGTAATTAGAATAAAAGAATAATAATAAATAAAATCTATAAATTAATAACACCAATATAATCTAATATAAAATCATCATAAGCATCACTACAATCTACTGTTTTTATTTTATAATAAATATAATGATCATTGCCATCTTTTTCGTGGCCTGCCTATGTCTCTTTTGCCTACGGGTTTATACTTGAAAATTCTTTGAGGAAGCCTATCAGCTGACATTCGTTCCACATGCTCTTTCCATTGCTGACGATAAGATGCAACTCTCTCATTCAGGCAGAAGATATTCAGCTCTTTCCGTATATCCTCATTCCTGATGTGATCTCTTCTGTCACAGCCCTTAGTTCTGCGAAGAAATCTCATCTCAGCTGCCTGCACTTTACTCTCAAGTGACTTTGATGTTACCCACGATTCACTACCATAGAGTAGTAGTGGAGCTGCCATTGTCTTATAAAATTTCATTATCGTGCTTGTGGTAGCTTTCTTTCCCAATGTCCTACTGATACTTCCACAAATCATTTGGAACCTTCCTACCTTCTTCTCTACATCCAATTCATCTTTATAACTAATTTCACAACCCAGATATGTGAACTGAGACACCTGCTCCAATACCTTGTTGTCTATCACAATCTTCGATCTTATTGGGTACTTTCCTTTAAAAGCCTTTTCTCCTTTGGAGAAAAGGGTTTTCTCCTTTGATATCTTGTGTTATAAAGTTATTAATAATATTATTAATGTTATAAAGGGCACTCTTTTTTCAATTTCCAAGTAGCTGTATTGTGATATGGATGAGGATTAAAAAGTGACAGTTAATTGAATGTAATTAAATCATAGAATGAGAACAACAGATTGGATTGAGCGAGTGCTATCAAACCACACACTACCAACAGTGAGATCCTCACAGGCTTCACTTCACGTAGCTGAACAGTGTGTAATTGCAATGCGTCTGAATAATGTAACGTGGGATATCAAGTAACGTGCACCCCTGTAATCCGAACACAACACTTTGAAGAAGCACTCGATAAACCACCGCTCTTCACTATCAAACCCCCCTAATCCGACAGAGTGGGTACAGAATCGAGTGCCCTGCAGTTATCTGACTGGTTTGATAGATTAATCAATGTGCTCTCAAAATTAAATGTGAATTTAACACTAACATAACATAAGCTCTGAACTGTTCATTTGAAATTGGGTTCCGAAGCATTTTTCGACAATTGACTGTTGAATCTAGCAGTATTGATTATGAATGGATGAATAAATTTAATACTAGCTCTGAACTGTTAGAAAAGCTCTGAAATTAGGTTTTGAAGCATTTTTGGACAAGTGACTGTTTAATCTAGCAGTTTTGTCGATGAATGAATGAAGTAATAAGTTCGCATTCAGGAATGAAAATAAATTATTTCATGGAAAATACAATAATTGTAATTTTTACCTCAGTGATATTAATTTCATGGTACAACAAGCTCAAAATGAGAAGATTACAATCAATCTCAGACAACAAATTATTTTCGTTTGACTCAATCATTGTCCTAAATTGATAATGATTTGATTCTCCAGGTCTCGAAAACAATAGTTAATTTACTATTTTGTTCAAAGTTTCCCCTATTTGAAACATCGGTAAAATATATTAATATGTAAAGTATTCAAGCACACTGATATTTACAGTCTACCATTAACCTATAATATCGGAGCACCAAGCTTTACTCGTTATTTATTTATTGATAAAAACTCAATTCTTTAAAATGATTGCAGAAGGATTAACAGGCACAACCCAAAAATGTTTCTTCCCCGAATTTTGATTTATACACTATAAATATTTCGATAAGTAGGTTATGTTCCATAAACTTGAATTCAGGTCAAATTTCCAGTCCAAATATTTGAAAACATAAAAGTTCTAATTTAGATTGTTTCCAAACCAAATTGAATAACAAAATAACACTCACTAATCACTTAGAACTATGAAATCAATAATGATTAACTTTGAGTATTATGATATACCATCTTATGTCAACAAATCAGATCATTTTGATCGAGTCAATTAAAATTTCTAGATTTCTCGCGAGATACGGCAAGTTAATTGATTACACAGCTGATCTCCCACACAGGCACACGCATCTTCTGTTATCGACAGACGACGAAATTATCATCTGTTTTTCCAACGAATAATTATCCTTTTTATGTCCTTCAGCGAGTTTTCCCAGGGATGAGACCTATTGCAATCGAATTTTTATATCATAAGCCTACTATGTTCCAAATTTCGTGAAAATCGTTGGAGCCGTATTCGAGATCCGTTGAAAATAAATAACCATATAAAAATCCAGATAACCAGATATAAAAATAGCAGAATTACTAAGATTTGTCAGTTACCAACAAACAAAAATGCAATCATTGCAAATATTTATTATTTCAATTATTTTTCAACTGAATCTTTTTTCTACTATAATAATATTATTGCTTTTCATTAATTATTAATATCATTGTATCATCATACATAATTCATAGAACATTCGTATTATTAATATTTAAATAATTTCCGGAAATAATCGAGTATCACCAAACTTCACAATCCGTTACTAATGAGCCATCAATCTGCCTCAACTGAACTGAATCTATTCAATTTTTTATCATGCACATTGTCATTGAATGATTCATATTGCGTCAATGCTATATCCAATTTTGTGTAGTTGAGAAGTTGATATTGTGGTAATTATTCATTTAAATGAGAAAGACTAAGAAATTGTCAAAAAAGCACAGATTTATTGATACTTAGAAAGACCGGTTTCGGTTATTACACCATTGTCAATCTCTGATTAACAATGATAAATCTCTGTCAATCATTGTTTATCAGAGATTGACAATGATGTAATAACCGAAACCGGTCCTTCCAAGTATCAATTAATCTGTGGTTTTTTGACAAATTCTTAGTCTTTTTCATTTAATACTATATCCGTTATAACTGAGCTAGCAACTTGCCTGATCCACCTGAACTCATGCACATCATCTATTGAATCAGCCATTAAATCACTCAGTGGTCAGGGTTTTGCTGGGTGGTGCCATGTAATTTTAATTTATTTGTAAAATAGCATAATATTAATCTAGAATATTTCTTTTGTAAGTTTTTTTTTCATTTTGTTTTTATTGGCAATAAAGATGTTAAAAAAAATCATTTATTGAATATCTATTGAATCATGCACATTTTCATCAAAATATTGATATCAATATACCGAAAATAAATACTCACCAAACTATACTACCGTCCTTTACAAATTATCACTTGCAACATTGGACTCCACTTCGATTCTCTTTTTTGAAGACGAAACCTGTCATCCACTATCTTGTGCCTTGACAGTCGAACGCAACGCAACACAAAAACGGTTTGACAGCTCCTCAATATTTGCACTTTGTCCGTTCTCTCCGCGACGGAATTCTGATAACAGAACAAAGAAACAACGATGAGGAGAAGAGGAGAGAGAAACATCATCACTGAACACTTTCTTAACACTACAGAAATTTTCTTCTACTTCTTTCTCTCATTTTCCTTCTTCCTTCTTCTCAATGTTGAGTACTTGTAGAGAGTGTAAGCATCAGAGTTCTCAGCACTGCACTTAATGTCTGTCATTCATTAAAAGCCTCTTACTCAAGGGTGTTCTGCCTAATACATCTCCTCTCACAGATGCACACTCTTCTTCTCATTCCTTCTCCACCTTCCTGATTACATTTTTCTTCTTCTTTCTCATTTCTTTTTGTCCTTTGCTTGTTTCTCTCCTGTAGTTTGAATCCTTTTTCCAATTTACACCATCGAATTCCTGCTTCACTGTCGCACACTCTCGTACTATTCTCACTTGTGCAGGTTGTTTTGGACTTTCAATTCATGTTTCTACTTTTATTAAATAATAAAAAAAACTAGAATAAAACCTTGGTTAAAAAAAATCGAGAACTCATCTTCTTCTTATATTCTTCCTAATCTTTAATCAATTCTCTTCTTCCATCCTCTTCATCCATTCTCTTCTTCTTCTTCTTCTTCTTCTTCTTCTTCTTCTTCTTCTTCTTCAACTCATCTTCTTCTTATATTCTTCCTAATCTTTAATCCATCTCTTCTACTTGATCTTTCATCCATTCTCTTCTTCCTATACTTTCGATTAAATGAAAACGACTCCAAATTATCAAAAATGTTGGTCTATTAGAACAGTTTGAGATGCTAGCTGGGCTCGTTCAGTCTCTCACCAGCATCTTCTCCTCCTTTTCTCTTAATCACCTCTTTCCTTTTCCATGTTTCCTAAGAATCCCATTTCCTCCGTTCCAACACTTTATCTTCTTGTCATTCTTTTCGCTCTTCTTCGGTATCTAATTCCATTTTTCTCTCTCACCGCATTCTCTTTAATCTTACTTTGGACCTCTTAACTTTTTCTATCATCTATTGTCATAGAGGAAAGATAGCAAAAGAAGATATCCCATGGTATAGGACGTTCATGTTTCAAATTCCACACTCAAATCAAGCCGATAGTCCTAGTAGTTCATTTCCTGAAGCTATGTGATGCTGGTAGTTTCTTATTCTGTGCCGTTTCACACTCTCATCCGGCCAAAACAGTAATAATAGACAGTATTCCACGGTATTCTGCTTGGGTTAACAGTGGAATTCTGAACATATACGACCTATACTGAGGTATTTTCCCTTATTGTATTCATTCATTCTCTATTTATCATTGTATATAATATTTATCATTCTCATTTATTCATTTCTCTATGACGATACCTTTCTATAATGAGAGACAGTGATCGGCTTCGGAGTTGACAAAAAATCGGCTTCAAATTTGGAAAAATATTACTGACCATGAGATTTCTTGTTATGCTATATATTCTCTGTGTCTCTGTTACTCTGTTATTAATCTTGTCCTCTACCCTCTTCTATCAATTTTTTGCTGAAGGTGATGCCCACATGAGCTCAAGGCTTTTGCGTGGGTAATGAGGTGGACGATAAATTTTTAGGTGTGCTCCGAGCCACCGGGAAGTGATTTTAAACTCATAAATCATATTCGGAGGAGTTGGCTCAAGCGACCACCCTTCCAACGGGAGTACTAGCGCATGATTCTTGAGTACTCTCAACCTTATCTCAAATTCCCTATTTTTGCTGTTATTGAAATTGTAAAGGTGATTCTAGCACAACTCGACATTTAATAATAGTCCTTGACGTCTTGATGATTTTTTCTCCGTTGCTCAGGATGCTTTCCCATCTTTCCTTCCCTCCTTCTCTCATCATCCTGCAAATGACTGAAACTGTCCAGCCCTAGTAAGAACGATCACATGAAAACCATCCCACAAATACAAACCTATAAACCTGTTATAGAATAAATTATATATATATATATATATATATATATATTATATAAACTCATGTTATTTTAATTATCCACTGCATACTGCTGTATATTACTGAAAGTTGATAACTTTCAGCCTACTCCATTTTAATAATTAATGATTTGATCTTACTTATATAATTATTTTACTTTATTAATTTTCTGTTTTTTTCTCTTAAATCTTCATATTATTTGAAAATTTTACAATATTTTCTTTTTTTAAATAAATCCCTAGTTGAATTAATGAAATTAACGTTTTGGTAGAGAGTTAGTGGGAAGGATACTTCGATTATTCATTCTGAAGAATGGACATTGATATGTCCAAGGCTCCGCCAATTTATGTAGATGCATAACAATATTATCTATCTTATCTATAGTTATTCGAATTGTTTTTTTCATATCATATACAGCTCAATAATTATTCTCTTTATTTATATTTTGTTAATTCATCTATAATTTTGCTGTATTGTAAGCTATTGTATATAAGTGTATAAGCCAGTATATATATTGTAATCTACATAAATAAAGTACTCAATCAATCAATCAATCAATCATCCTCTCATAATTCCTAGTTCCTTTTTTCTCTTCTTATTCCTATTCCTCCTTCTTTTTCTTTTTCTCTCACTTCTCAGCCAGGAACCACTGCGTCAACGTCTCCTTCACCTCCTCATCATACTTCCTTTCATCACAATTTTTCTCCTCCACCTTCCCTCCAGTCAGCCCGTTTTCTTCTCTTCTCCCTCTCACCATTACTCTATCATTCCAGGCTGCTAAGCACTTCAAACATGATTCTGTCCGGCAGACAAAAAGCAAGTGCGAAACCGTCAAAGAAAGCATCTCTCTGATTTCTTCAACTTCTTTCCGATGTCTTCAATTTTTTTCATGTCGCCAGTATTTTTTCAATGTCTTCAAAATCTTCAAGATATTTTCAACATCTTTCCAATATCTGCAAAATCTTCCAGATGTCTTCACAATCTTCCTGTTGTATCGAACATTTTCATTATTTTGTTTCTCATTTACTTTCTCGACAGTTCTATTTTCGGAGGAATCAACAGCTCTATCCTATCAACGAGAATCTGTTTCCATAAAAACTGCAACATTGACACTTTCCCACCTCTCCATTAAGAAAGTAACAAATAACAGCCACGACCAGAGTTCTCAGAGTTGTTCAGCTCCTATAAACAGAATAATATTATCGAGAATATTGAATTCAATGACAAACTGCGTTCATTGATATTGACATTCAACTTGGAATGATCAATAACGATAAGCCGTGTATTTCATGGAAATTAATCATATTAGTTACGAGCCGTCAGGCTCGCTTCGCTCGCCATATCCGTCTAGCCAGGGGGCTCCGCCCCCTGGACCCCTGACTGGATCGTCCAAGAATGAAATCAGAGGGCTCGCTTCGCTTGCCTGCATGTAGACCTCAGCGGAGCCTCTGTACCGAATTCAGGACCCCCGACTGGATTGTCCAAAAATGAGATCAGCGGGCACGCTTCGCTCGCCTGCATGTAGACCTCAACGGAACCAAAGTCAACTCAACTTAATGCCAACCTGACAAAATTTTTAATTTAGTTACCAGAACAACTGTTTCGAAGAGGTATTCTCTCTAGATTATAGTTCTATATTAACATGTGGTATGGACATTTCAATTATAATTTTAAGATATTGGAATAAGAAGAATATACATGCTAAAATAACTTTAATCCCTTAAAAACCACCATTAGAGTTGGAATATCGCCAAAAGATTTCTTAGTGCGCCTCTAAAGGGCCAACTGAACATACCTACCAAATTTGAACGTTTTTGGTGCGGTAGATTTTTAGTTCTGCGAGTGAGTAAGTGAGTCAGTGAGTGAGTGCCATTTCGCTTTTATTAACAAATGGTATGGACATTTCAATTATAATTTTAAGATATTGGAATAAGAAGAATATACATGCTAAAATAACTTTAAACCCTTAAAAACCACCCTTAGAGTTGAAATATCGCCAAAAGATTTCTTAGTGCGCCTCTAAAGGGCCAACTGAACATACCTATCAAATTTGAACGTTTTTGGTCTGGTAGATTTTTAGTTCTGCGAGTGAGGTCAGTCAGTGAGTGAGTGCAATTTCGCTTTTATATATATATATATATATAGATGATTATGACTTTATTGACAAGAGCAGCACACAATTTTCCCGGTTGTGACCGTGGACCACATAGGATTCAAACTATTAAATCAATTTTGAATTGAGCTTCTCAGAGTTGGGAGTATGTCACAAGTGTATATTGTCAAATTTTTCCAGCTCAGCGCATTATTTTTATATGAATAATTTTGGGGATCTGCGTCTATGTTGATGAATTTGCCATTTTATTGCAGTCGTCAACTGTGGTTTTTGATCAAGTTTTCAATGATAGGTTTTCCTCAGCTAACAAAATATTTTCACTTAATCGAAGTATCGAAAACCCCCTAGAGGCTTGAGAAGTTTTCGAAAACGTTTTTCATCAAAATAATCGCTTCCTAAAAGAATTTGAATCGGCAGGAAGCGCCTGACTGGCTTCCTGATTATGATTTTCATCATTACAATCGGAAACTTTCAGACTTGAATAATGATTATCGCTGTAATCATAATCACTCCGCCTCGGGGCACTTTCGTGATAGGTATCGCTGCTTCTTGCATTATCGATAAGCGCCTCACTTTTATTACGCGGGAAATTATTTATCCCCCGGCGGATTTCATCTGAAGCGCGCCAATTCTTCTCTACTCTCGTTTTTCTTCCGGTTTTCCATCATCCCTTTTACGCTGTCAAGGTTTTGTAGACGAGGGAATTCTAGAGTGCTGTGACCGGAAGGTGGTGTTTTCACTCTCAAATCAAATCAAATTTTATTGCCTTACAAAAAATATTCACAAATGAATAGGCCTACAGATTACAAAAATCTGGTGTGGTACACTCACACTACTTTCCTTGCTCATTGATCTATAAGCCTCATTCTTGAACGAGGATAATCTAGGGGAATAACATTATGCCGATTGGCGGCTTAATAATTTTGTTAAAACTACGATTATACTATTGTTATTGTTTTCAGAGTACATTTTCCTTTGTTTGAATTATGAAATTTAAGGATTTTTTAAAAGTTGTCAAAACAGCTGTTCTACAAATAAAATATCGACGTGTGTTCTTTTGAATAAACTGCTCTACCCACCTACCTCAAGCACGAGAAGGAGGTTACAAAGTAAATTTCTCAAGAATGGGGTGGACCCCCTGTTAGTTTCTCGGGAAGGGAACTCATGCTAGTTTATAGAGCTGATATATAACTATACAGGGTATGAATTTGAAAAAAATCGGTCAAGTCATTTTTGAGAAAATCGTGAAAAACATGTTTTTATTTTGCGATTATCCGCCATTTTTCTCAAGAATATTACGGAGCTCCTGCAATTTTCCAAGAAATGAGACTCATGTCAGTTGATAGGGCTTATAAATAGCTATCCATGGTAAAAATTTGAAGAAAATCGTTAGAGCCGTTTTCGAGAAAACCGTGAAAAACATGGTTTTTTAGCGATTATTCGCCATTTTTCTCAAGAATATTACGGAGCTCCTGCAATTTTCCCAGAAATGAGACTCAAGTCAGTTGATAGGGCTTATAAATAGCTATCTAGGGTATGAATTTGAAGAAAATCGTTAGAGCCGTTTTCGAGAAAACCGTGAATAACATGGTTTTTTAGTGATTATCCTTCATTTTTCACAAAAATATTACGGAGCTCCTGCAATTTTCCCAGAAATGAGACTCATGTCAGTTGATAGGGCTTATAAATAGCTATCCATGGTATAAATTTGAAGAAAATCGTTAGAGCCGTTTTCGAGAAAACCGTGAAAAACATGGTTTTTTAGTAATTATCCGCCATTTTTTCCGCCATCTTGAATTGAATTTTATTGAATTTCTTATTGTCGGGTCCTCATGGTATAAGGACGTTAAGTTTAAAATTTCAAGTCAATCGGTTGATTAGGAATGGAGTGTGTGTGTGTGTGTGTGTTCACAGACATACAGACATACACACATACACACACACACATACACACACACACATACACACACACACACACACAGACCAACACCCAAAAATCATGTTTTTGGACTCAGGGGACCTTGAAACGTATAGAAAACTTGAAATTTGGGTACCTTAATTTTTTTTGGAAAGCAATACTTTCCTTACCTATGGTAGTAGGGCAAGGAAAGTAAAAAGTAATATTTTAGAATAAGAAGTATAATTTTTTTAACTTAATAATATACTAATTCGGCGAAACCAGCAAAACCACAATTTGAGTGCCGGTGACGAGTACTCTATTATAATATTTACTGAAATTTCACTTCTCAAGAGGATTTCTCTTATGTTATTTATTAGTTCGATATATTGTGTTTTTTTAGACTTGTCTATTTCAAATTTTTGTAATGTCTAAATTTTTTGGCAAATAAATTTCAAATCTCAAATTTGGATCCTTGATTGGTTGGGGGCTTATAGCGGAGTCGTTCATTCAAATGCACAGATTATCATCAACGTCAAAATCTATGTTTCAAAATATTATAATTTCCTTTTATCCTATTTCGCTCACTCGTATTTCTGTGGCTTGGTGCAAAAACTACCAATGTCAATTTTTTTCAAAAATGAGTTCAATACACTAATACATCACTAATATAGATTATTTTTAGTTGCAGAAGTGCCAATGTCCTATCTCGAAGCAATAAAAAGTTATAAAATTGATACTACCAGTGTCATGATTTAGTAACTGAATATTTATTATAAATAACTGTTATTCCCATCTCAGAGTGCGAAAACTACAAATAAAGACATTATGTTTTTAGATTGTCATTCATACTCCGTGCCAGAACTACCAAAGTAGACTCCTGCACTTCTAGCACTCGCATTTTCATATCGAAATGCCGTAGTTCGAAAATACAAGATTTTTCATCCTTCCTTACTGGCTTTTCTACTTCTTGTGTTTTCTCTCCTTTGCGGTACATTCTTTCCTTACATAGAACTCCAAAATATTTTTGTTTCACTTCCACTTTCTCTAAAACTCTCTTCCTTCATCATGCACTCTATTCAGTAATCAAATTCAATCTTAGTCTTTCTCCAATAATCACCTCCATCCACTTCAATCCAGTCAATTTCAGCACTAAGGTTTTTCGATATTCGCTTCCTTTTCCTGCACTCATGTTATAATGAAAACTTTATCTTAAAGTTTTATTCCATGTTTTTACGAAAGTTTTATTATCAATTTATCCGAATTTAAAATTGTTTGTTTTATTCTAATTCATATTTTCAGATTGTGGTTTGGTGTTTAAATTGAAATGGACATAAACTATGTATAATATTTGGACAATTTAAAACTAAATTAGGAAATTGAAGAAGTTTTGGGCAATAGCCTGTTTCTCCTTTCCGATCATTGTATTGTTTGTGCTAACCCAATAAATAAATAATGTCAAATAACATATTACCATTCAAGAATGTACTACTGGCTTGTTGTGGGGAAGAAAAAGTATGGAATTCATCATGAAGCGAAATGGAATCCACCTGTTTGTCCTCTTTGTGTTAAAAACTTACGAGAGACTGAAAATTTAATGAGAGAGTGTGTGAAACTTTCTAGGACTGGAGGTTCTCCTGTTGCTTCCAGTGTGTCGTCTAACTAACTGATTTTGAGTAGAGATTTTCTAGTGAACAAGCTGTATCGACTGTGAACTTTTGGCATTTGCAGCTATGATATAGATTTTCATATCTATGCATTTTCATAGATTTATCTTCTTAAAGTTTCTCACTTTCTCTCACTTTTGAGAGACTAACCTTACTAACTAAGATCATAGAGAAACAATAGCATAAGTAGATATCCCATGGTATAGGGCGTTTATGTCGCAACTTTTACTGTGATCTCAAGCCGTCAGTTCATGTAACTCTTTCCCGTGAAGCCGTGTGACACTGGTAGTCTTTCATATTGTGCCGTTCATACACTCTCACCCCAACAAAACAGTAAAAATCGACAATAATCAACAGTAATCGGCTTGAGATAACAGTAAAAGTTGCGACATAAAAGCCCTATACCATGGGATATCTACTTACGCTATTGTTTCTCTATGCCTAAACTAACCCAACCTATCTATCCAGTTTGCTCAATTCTCTCTCCCTCTCATCACAACAAAACTATCTCACTATCTGTTCAATTCTTTCACTCACTCTAAATTCGATATAAAAAATATCACTATTATTCTCTTCATTCACCCTCTCTCCCATCAACAATCACCCATATTTCTCATTTCTTCAATCTTCTGTTTCACGTCACGTCCACGTCTCACTTCTCTCTCCCTATACTAAGTATCTTCTCCCAATTCCACTCATTCCTATCCCTTCTCACACCTGTGTCCCCTCCCTTCACTATTACCGTCTCTCTTTTATTTACTCTCTCTCTCTCTCTCTCTCTTTGGTAGAGAGTTAGTTGGAAGGATATTTTTAATATTCTTTCTGAAGAATGGACATTGATATGTCCAAAGCTCCGCCAATTTATGTAGATGCATAACAATATGATTATTATCTATAGTTATTATATTACAAATTGCTTTTTCATATCATATACAGTTCAATAATTATTTTCTTAGTCTATATTATGTAAATTCATCACTATAATTTTGCTGTATTGTAAGCTATTGTATATAAGTGTATAAGCCAGTATATATTGTAATCTACATAAATAAAGTACTCAATCAATCAATCAATCACCCACCTAACCTACTCGTTCTCTCGGTCTTTTTCTCACAACGTCCAAGTCATCCTTTTTCTCTCTCTTTACTTCACCTCATTCCACTCATGCCTTCTCACACCTGTGTACCCTCCCATCACTGTTACCGTCTTTCTTCCATTCAATCAGTTTCTTCTACTCTCTCACGTTCTCTCACTTTCTCCCTCTCTCTCACCTGCCATCACACACACTATCTTACTCTCTCACTATCTCTCTAATAAAAGCAGCGAATCAATCAATCAATCAATCTCTCTCTCACTCTCACACACTCTCTTATATTTATGTCATCTGCTTTCTCTTTTTCTCTGACTCTCACACACACTCACCAACTCACTCTCTCTCACACACACTCACCAACTCACTCTCTCTCACACACACTCACCAACTCACTCTCTCTCACACACACTCACCAACTCACTCTCTCTCACACACACTCACCAACTCACTCTCTCTCACACACACTCACCAACTCACTCTCTCTCACACACACTCACCAACTCACTCTCTCTCACACACACTCACCAACTCACACACACTCACCAACTCACTCTCTCTCACACACACTCACCAACTCACTCTCTCTCACACACACTCACTTTAATAATGGCAGCGAATCAATCAACCAATCAATCTCTCTCTTTAATCAATACCATCTGATTTTTCTCTCTCTCTCTCTCTCTCTCTCTCTTAGTTGACAAGTGAACAGTTTAATTTTCTTACTTCTCAAAATTATTTTTATAAAAAAAGTGAAGTCAATATGAATACTTTCATGAAATTATGAACTTTTGCTAAGAACACTTGAAAAAAATCGATCAATCAATATACCAAAAATCAATCAATTCATTAATAAAATAATCAATCAATCTATCAATCAATCAATCATTCAATCAATCAATCAATCAATCGAACAATCAATCGATCAATCAATCAAACAATCAATCAATCAACCAACCAATAAATCAATCAATCTCTCACACTCAGCAACTCCCTCACTCATTCTCTCCCTCTCACTCTTCACATCTCTCTCTCACACACTCTCTCTTTAATTTATTCCATCTGCTTTCCACCCATCTGTTGCCGCTTTCCAAACTCCGACCAATTGTAACCAATCAATCAATGGAACGCATGATATTTGGCCATTCGATGACGGTTACCGGTCTGCACAATGCACAATGCACAATGCACGAGGCCACAATGAGCATTCATCAGCGTTCCTCATAGAAAACACCAGTGCCTCCCATTCAAACCAATGCTGACTGTCGAAAGTGAATCGCTCTCGACCAATCACAATCTATAATTTAGCCATCATAATTCGTTGTTCGATTGAAGTTCGGGGGTTGGTTCTACCGGCCTAGTGTCATCTATTGTTTCATTGTGTGCCGCTCTCCAATTGCTACCGTATTGTTTCGTATAGCTTTTGTGCGAATTGTTGCAAATTGAGACACTCCTTGTAACGTTGCAAATCACCTAACGAATACAAGGATAACATTTATTTTGAATATACTTTCCATTGTGAAGATTTCAATAAGAATTATTAGCTTAAGATTTAGAAATAGTTAAGTCTCTACTCCTACTGGTGAACAAGTGTTTTATATTTAATTGTACAGATTCCATTTTAAATTATTAACTTAAGATTTAGAAATAGTTAGGTCTCTACTCCTGCTGGTGAACAAGTGTTTCACTTCACCTCCAGCTGTATTTCAAAGATAGTTGAGATAGATATTTAGAATACTAATTATTTTTTTTCTCTCCAATTGTCACATCTTTGTATTGTTGAGGGTAAGAGTTAATTCAGGGTAAGAGTGTCACATCTTCGAGGGTTTAGTGTAAGAGAGGGCCGGCTGCGCCCTAACTCCGCCCTCCTAGGTAAAAATAAAGGCAGCTATTCTATTCTATTCTATTCAATTGTCTTTTTGTCAAATAAGAATCGAATTTGATTGAATTGAATACATGGTAGAATATCGGTTGTTTTAAACAAGACGTAAAGGATCATGTTGGAGTAAGTATATTAAAATATTGTTGAACTTCAACAAAACTAATTTATTCCTGTATGGCTACTTGATAATTTTATAATAAAAAAACACTAGTTTTCTTCGTTGACACAACCGGTTTCAACGAGTCGAAGTTACAGGTGACCGGAGTTTTGGGACCAGGGGTTCTGTGACCAGCTAGTAAAAAGAGGAATTTTGGGACCAAATCTGGTGTCTCTACCTGCGTGGTGATTAGCAAACAATAGTCGGCCCTTTTGACAGGTTCACAATTCTCTATCACTGAATGAAGACCATCCATACATTTATTTTTAGAAATATTCATGTGTACTGAGTGGATATACAATCTATTTCTATGACAGACATCTTCAGAAGGCCTCTTTTCAAACATGTTATTAGATCTAAAGGTGCGTACAGATATACGCGCCTCCAACATGCACCGCCATCGCTCCGCAATCGCTCCGCCCTTGCTCCGATCATGAACGTTAAGGGAGATGTTAGCTCTTCTCGCGTTCCACTCTTGCTCCCCGGTCGATCATCAATCGATCTGCTCGAGTGACGTTCGATTGCGGAGCAGAGCGAAAGTCTGTACGCATCTTAAGAATCTTGATCAACTCGAAATTCATATTTTCCTGATCAAGTAGCAGGAATAATAATTCAACCTTGAAATCTGAATAACTAAATATATAAGGTATATTGGATAAATATTTATATAGAGTTGAATGGTCCTGCAACTGACTCGCTGATTCTATATGTTCAACGGCTTTGTTTTCAAATCAATTCAAATCATTGTTGAAAAACATTGGAAATGCTACAACAACGTCAAGATATCATGTCCCAAATATACAATAAAAACTACAATAACTATGTCATAACTAGCCTATATGACCAATAAAAAAATATTAACGCAAAAACATATTCATTCATCCATTCATTTATTGTATAAAATACTATAATCATAATACAATTATGACATTGGAGGAAAAACTAGGCTGAGCCTGTACTATTTTTCTCCAAAAATTTTGATAAAATGTTAGTGTTGTCCAAAAGATAAGGTTATGTAATCACACATTGCTTCGTTACTTTATTTTCGGTCCAGGAATGATGATTTAAAATTTTCAATTTTGAAGGTTGATTTCATACTCTAAATGAATCACAGAATGTATCACAATAAATTAAAAACATTAGAAATATTGCACTTATTTAAAGAATTTTAATACAAAATCAAAAACCTACTACTCACCTAGCACGCCAATCAAAATTCAACTGTGAAAAACTCATTTACCGTATTGAAGACCAATGTCCAATCACCTGTTAGTTGGAGACACCTGATTTTTCCTGCGAAGACCCATCTTCTATTATGTCGGAACCCTTTAGTCCCAAAAAGTATTGGTCTCAAAATGTATTGATCCCAAAGTTCCTAGTACCGAAGTTACACTATCCACGTGTTTGCGTGATTAAGCTTGTAACCTTGATCAAAACCTTGATTTCTTGATCAAGGCTTTGATCCTTGGTAGTTAGTGAAGCTGGTCTGAAACGGCTGTTCGAACTCTACTCTTGGAGATCACAATAATGATATTATTGATATTATAGTTTATTAATATAATAATATTCTGATATTATCAACTGTAGGTCCAAGGGTAGCATACAAGCTTCCAAACAAAAAAAATTCTCTGAAGCTTTTATGAAATTATTTTTACAAATCAAAAAAATTTAAGCCACTCCAAGTCTACCAGTATAGAAGGTATTCTTTAAAAAAGGCTGTAATTTAAATATGTCTACCAATCATAGAATTACAGTCACTTTAAACTTTATCGAAGCTTGTAGTACAAAGGCTTGCACTTCATGGATGATGAGCAACGTTGAAATTTAGCATGCAGAATTAGCAGCGTTACATCTCTGCCAAGCCTTTGCTTCTCACAAAGGCGTGCTCTAGGCCCTAGAGGCAAAATGAACGGCTGGTTACGATCATTTCAAACGCATGCAAGTTACTGCTACAGTGAGACTCATCTAAAACTGTCAGAATCACTCATCAATAGCATCATTGATTTCCATTCATCCGTTGCTGACAGTTCGAGGTCAACACACGCGCCACAAGCTCACAGAAACGTATTTCTGGCAGGAATTTTTGGAACAGACGACATGTTTCATGCACCACATGTTTTGCTACAAAGTATGGAACCAATCTCCCAAGCTCTGGCAAAGAGCCTTTCGAATATTTCTCATTAATCGATAAAATGACGGCTTACATTCGAAAGCATCAAAGTGCGTCATGGAGAAGATTCCTGTTCAGAGCAATTTCCGCACTAGATTGCAAAAATCATATTTCGAAAACTTCATACTGTGATGTACCAAAGATTGTGCAGCCCTCAAACTATATAATAGATTTATTCATAGGCCGTTATGAGAACGAAATAAATTCTATCACCGAAAAACACTCCAATCTTATCTGAGGTGGATAGACGACTGTTATCTAACCTACAAAGTATGAAATAAATAAATCAGTAATTATATACCTTTCAAAAATTCGTCAACGGAAAAAGCCATATATGTTTGTATGTTTATTAATTTGATCAGTAATACAATATTTGAAGGTTAGTTTTGAAACAAAAACATAACCCTAAAACAGACCAAAGCTAACTTGTTAACAAGTAGCAAATTGAGAAGGCAGTTCGACTAATAATCGATCATAAAAATTATATAATATTAACTTTTTCATTTTTATATTTTTATTTCTATGCCGAATAGGCCTGAATATTTATTTAATGAACTATCATAAAAATATACTTGTTAGAAATATGAAGACAGATTAGCTTAGCCAGTACATGATGATTGAGGGTCGATATTCTAGCATATAAAAAACCATATAAACAAAAAAAGGAAGAAATATTTATTTATTATTATGTTCGTTGTTATTATTATCAGAATATATCCATATTACCGTTTCATTAAACTGGGTTTACCTCATTACACCTCCAAGTTCGTTCTTCCTCGACTGACACATATTGATCGTGCAGGACAAATCCTGTTTTGCAATAGTCAGACGTTATCGAGTATAGTATCTATTATTAGACTATTATTCCTTCTGGTGGTAAATGGTGGTCGATTTTCTTATCAAGTAATAAATCTTTTTATTGGGAATATCCCGCAGAATCAAATAATAAATCGACTCCCACTAGCCTACCACACCGAGGTGAAGTGATTCCTGCATTATCAGCCGATCAACGTCGCAAGAAGAGGTAATAGATCGTATAGACAACGTTAGAATTAAACTCGGTACTCGAAATATTTACTATTTTGGTTCAGCATTTTGCCTTCTTACAACCTATAGTACTTATCAGAGACCTGGTTCGCATGGATTTGCCATTCTGTCTGTTGTTTCATGCGGTCTAATATCTTTCCCAACCACGGCACAATTATTGGATTCTAAATATATTAGTCATCATTTGGAGAAAAAGTTCCCCTTGGAGTAAGATTATGACACATGTCCTCCCCATGGAGCGGATCTATGACACATGACGCTTCAACGTGAGGCTGGACTGTGACAATACTTATAATCAAATTCTCGTGCCTAATTAAGATGGAGTCTTCTTTAAATGTATGAATTCACGGCTACTCTCTTGTATTTATAGAATAGAATAATTGTATATAAAATTATTGTATTTATAAAACAGAATAGGGAAACTTGACACAACAATAGAGCCGATTGAAAAGAAGCGCCTTGTATGGTTGGGTCATGCACAGAGGATGAGAGATGAGAGGTGGCCCAAAAAGATACTGAATTGGGATCCACCTGGAAGAGAAGGAGAGTTAGACCGCCCGAACTGTGGAACAAACAGGTGTATACGTGTATGAGGAATCGAAATCTGGTCCAGGGAGACTGGAATAATCGCAATAAATGGCAGATGGGATGCGAGAAACGGCTGGAGCTGTAAAATAAACTCGCTTATATATATATAATTAATTATTGTACCCTTTGAAATTGATAAGAAAATAACGGTATAATTTGAGTTCTTATTCTATTATCTTAATTTTTTCAAAGTGTACCATAATTCTATTTTATAAGATGGAGTCATTACAGAAAAAAATACTAGTCTACATTAAAAGTTTTCTGATCGATGCAGAGTACGGTATTACCAGAGAGGAATGGAATATTATCTTTCTGTTATCAAACTATAACAGTGTCTTTATATTCGTGGTATTATGAAAGAGAAATTTGAGTTACTTCCTGTATTCTTATTCTATGGTGTTACTAATGGAGTAATAAAGGACAACCTACATAAGGGGTTTAGGGGTTTTCCAGACTACTGTAGTCGAAAGGGCAGAAAGCTTTTTCGGCTAATTATCAGCTGATTTCCGAACGCCAACCCAATCAACTAATCGGAGAGCTTACTGCCCTGCCCATGTGGCTTGGCCCTAAGAGAGCATTGGTATGAAAGCAGTAATAAATTGTTGAAGAAATGTAATTATAAAATGAACTGTCTAGTTTTTTCTCTAGTTCTCCCAGTTCTTTTTGTTCAGATATTCAATATTCATTCTGCGAGTAGAAATACACTTTGTATCGTTTTTAAATATGTGGTCTTCTCCCTATATTGATCGTCTTTTATAGTTCACATCTATTATAAGGCAAGACTGGTTCCCTGGTTCTGATTCTGTCCGTAATCGAAATGTATGATTTATTATCTTACATAAAAAGACAAAGAAATAATTGTCAAAAATTACAGATTTTATTAAGTAGTGTCACGTTATTTTTTATATTTAAATAACGATTAGCCTCCTGCTTGGCATCAGTCGGTAGAGCATGAAATATTTTAATAATTATAAAAATTAGGTCGTGGTTTTTCATAGGATACAGTCTCATAAAAATCTTTATAGGCCCAGATATGAGCTTCAACTATAATTCTGATAATTCATTAAAAAATATATATGGTACTTATTCTATAGTATTAAGGAATAAAAATAAATCGCACACCATAAACAATTTGATACATATATTAACAAATATTGCAAAAAATAAATCAGAGCAAAAATATATAGAGCGATAAAAAATATATAATATAAAAATAGAACAATAATCGAAATCAATAAAATATCACAGGCTAAATACTATTCTCTAAATTCTATAGCACGAAACGCTACCATGTGCTTTTATTTTATGATCATATGCATCCATTTGCATGTAGCTGCGATATCAGCTTGCTAATACTTGTCGACTTGGACAATTCCATTTAAAATAGAATTCTTAAAATCAGCTTGATAAATTGACAACCAAATAATCCAAATATATATATTAAATTCTATAGTATCTAATAGATTTCTTTGTAATAAATATATATTTTATCTCAGGGTGCGAGATTCGGCACCTGACGGAATAAATAGAGCAATTCATCTAGTGAATCAGAGCTACAACAAACTATCGCAAATTATATTGCAGAAATTAAAGATCATATGAATATGTATTAACAGCCTAGATTTTATACTTCTTTGATTTATAGAACTTCTGATATGTGGATTTATTCGTTATTTTTCTAATAAAATACCTTTAATACTACATTTACTTGCGCAAGTATTTTTTACCAAATTCTTAATTTATTAGAAACCCTTTCGACGAGCTAGCTTTAATTCTTATTTTATTTTCGAAGCACTGAGGGCGCCCTATCACTATTTCAAAATTTTCCACTCACGTGTCGAAATTTTCTTATGAGCTGATGATGTCGATCCAACTCCTGGTGGTCCTGGATTATTGTAGCCGGAGTCGTCTCTTCCAAGGGGTTACAAAATTATTTAAAAATGAAAATGACTTTTGCTTTATAAGAGCATCACAAAGTCTTATAAGAAATTTAGTAATTCAATTTAACTTTAAATTATTACAAGATATAGCAAGGTATTACGCTCTATAATTTTTAGTGACCTCTCATGGTGGCATTTGGCAGGCGAGTGTCGGTTCTCCCTTCTCAATTTTACAATTCTCATTTCCGATTTCTAAATTTACATAAAATTTGAATATCCTAGTCCTCCGCCATTCAAGGTTCAAATAGACCGTACTAAAATATTAGATTATTACTTATGTTGTATATTTAATAATTTCTTTGCCTTTGGGCCATATCCAAAACATAGATTATACAACTATTTTATACAAATTCTATTTATTTGTAGAAATATATACAAATATTTTCGAATCGGCTCACTATTGCCGCCTATCAATTGCCATTATGTGATTGGTGCATGCAAATTGTTACAGTATTCATTCGCCTGGTAACCTCCTATTTCCTTGATACATTTAATTATTTTTATTGGGTTTTTTAAATATGCTCTCTACATGCTAGTTAATTTTTTATATGTTATTATTTGTTTCATGCATCATAATGATTAGCCACGTGAGACCTTTAGTTCCTCAAATTGCATACTGTTTTGCCACAATAAATTTCTGCCCAGGTGTTTGGTCAGATTCTACGTTGCATGGCTCGGTCGATCGTTAGGTCGCCGATCACTAAATTTTTATGCCTAACCTCAACCTTCAATATTTTATATAATATTATATATTAGCAAAAAATTATTTCAATTCCTCTTAGGCTGTTGTACAGTTTAGCCAGGACAATCTGTTATTATCTAATCTTTATGTTATCTCTTTGGTGATTTTAGCCAATCACTTCACTTAGACCTATAAATATTTCAGCTAGGCTTCTTATTCATCCATCCGAATTACAATATGTTACAGTAGAAAGACCGGTTACGGTTGTTACACCATTGTCAATCTCTGATAAACTCATTTAGTCTACGATCTGATACCTGACAAAGAAATAATTGTAAAAAATTATAGATTTTATTAAGTAGAAAGACCGGTTACGGTTGTTACACCATTGTCAATCTCTGACAAACTCATTTGGTCTGAGATCTGATATCTGACAAAGGGAAAGACAAAGAAATTATTGTCAAAATATTAATCTCATTAACCTGTCTATAAGAACGGTAATGTCTATAAACAGCATTGATATTACTGATTAAGGGTCGCTTTCTACAAAAATGTTGAACTCAAATTCTAGTTTAAACTATCATATTATATAGGAATCATTTGAAACACATAATAATCAACATTGAAACACATTACAATGTGTAGATGCATTGATTAAACGAGATCAATGGTTGAACCAAGTTTTGAGGAAGCTACCCTTAATAATTGAGCTTTGGTGATTGACTCACTCCACTAACGGAATATGAACAAACAAATATATTCTCGATAGGCCGGACTGAGTGGGAGAGGTCCCATCTGAACCCATAATAATAATATTATAACTGTACCGAACTGGTTCTGATACTTTATGAGGGAATACAGTATCTTTTCTGTATAGGGCTACTTGTAATAGAAATAAGAATCGCAGTACCATTTTTTTGGAACTATTTTATCACATGTCTGATTCAGACGTCATAGCGGTATAATGTTTGTAATCATTTGTTCATTCTCACAATTCATGCCATTTTCACTGAGGAAATACAGCTTTGAAGATAAGAGGTAAGAGGTAGAGAGGTAGAGGTCAGAGGAAGAAAGTGGAGGAGAAGGAATTGGAATGATAAAGAGAAGAAGTGAGAAGGAATGAACTTCACAATGAAGAGCAAAAGGAATTAGAAGAGGAGAGAAAGAAGACGAGGTAAAAGGCAGTAGGAGAACCGGTGTCTATTATGTTTGACCGATCGATAGTCCGAGCATTAAATTTATTTACTCTTACTAATGGATGAGTTCACGGTGTAACAATTCTCCACTAACAAGGTATTTTCACAATGGCAGTGATGAATTAACCTTTCTCAGAGAATGTTTCTTCTACGATGGAAGAGGTCATGAAAAGGATTTGATTGATTGATCCGAAAAGTAGTAATTTAAGTTTATAATACACCATATTATTCTGCGCATTTTCTATTATTCTAGAGCTGCAGCTATTAAAGATTATGACACAACAAGTTATTCTTCAATTTTACTTCCTATTACAAGCTGCTAGTTAATCCTATACTATTAAACGAGCAACTTCTGTTTATATGTTTAAATGTTTAGATGTTTATATGTTTGTATTGCACCGGATCTCGAAAACGGCTCTAACGATTTTCACGAAATTCAGAGCATAGTAGGTTTATAATATAAAGATTCGATTGCACTAGGTCTCATCCCTGAGAAAACTAGCTGAAGGACATTAAAAGGATAATTATTATTCATCCTTGGAATAACAGCTGATAATAATTATTTCGTCGTCTGTTGGTGTTGGAAGTAAAAAGTAAATTCGTATGGCTATGGTTTATATCTAATATGTTTAGATGTTTAGATGTTCATATGTTTGTATTGCACCGGATCTCGAAAACGGCTCTAATGATTTTCACGAAATTCAGAGCATAGTAGGTTTATAATATAAAGATTCGATTGCACTAGGTCTCATCCCTAAGAAAACTCGCTGAAGGACATTAAAAGGATAATTATTATTCATCCTTGGAATAACAGCTGATAATAATTATTTCGTCGTCTGTTGGTGATGGAAGTAAAAAGTAAATTCGTATGGCTATTGTTGGTGAGGAGTCCCTTGCGGAAGGTCCCACCGCCTGAATATATAATTTAAGCCGTCAATGGGCCTTACGACTGTCATACTTCAGCCGGGACCGACAGTTTAACGTGCCCATCCGATAACACGGGAGTGATCTGGTTAAAAACTTTTGGTTGAGAGAGGGTTTGAACCCGGGATCTCCATGCTGCTACGCAGGCACTAGACCTCGGATCACTCCGTGATGGAAGTGAGTGAGCGCGAGCCCATGTATGTGGGACTGTGTCAAAATTATGACTCAGCTGTTGAACTTTTGTAATCATTCAATCAGGTACTTAGTGCCGGTTGCAAAAAAGCTGGGTTATCTTCAATTCTGATTAATTCCAGTACATCCATCTTTTTGAAATAGTCTTCTCTGATTTGGTTCACGTGAAGTTAATCAGGATTAAAATTGAACCGGCTTTTGTGCAACTGGGCCTTTGTGAGGGAAATTTTTACATTCCTCTGGGAATTAATCTCAATTTAATGTGATTATATAGAACACTAGCCGTCAGGCTCGCTTCGCTCGCCATATCCGTCTAGCAAGGGGGCTCCGCCCCCTGGACCCCCGACTGGATCGTTCAAGAATGAGATCAGCAGGCTCGCTTCGCTCGCCTGAATTTTTCATTTGAGCATTTTTATCATATGTTAGGACAATAATAGTAATATAATATTCCCAGGATTGAAGTAGCAGTGCCCAATAAATTTTTCCGCGATAAATGCATCTAAATCTTCAACTTGGTGCCAACCTAACAAAGTCAACTCAACTTAATGCCAACCTGACAAAATTATTAATTTAGTTGCCAGTTAACAAATATTTCGAAATATTTACTCTATCTAGATTATAGTTCTATAGTAACATATGATATGGAAATCTCAATTATAATTTAGAGATTGGGAGAAGAAGAATATACATGCTAAAAGACGAACTTTAAACCCTTAAAAATAGCCCTTAGAGTTAAAATATTGCCAAAAGATTTCTTAGTGCGCCTCTGAAGGGCCAACTGAACATACCTACCAAATTTGAACGTTTTTGGTCCGGTAGATTTTTTGTTATGCGAGTGAGTGAGTGAGTGAGTGAGTGAGTCAGTCAGTCAGTCAGTGAGTGAGTGCCATTTCGCTTTTATAATATATAGATAGATTTCTGTATGAATGTTATTATAATTTCTTCTTTCGTAATACATTTTTCATGCTGTTGTACTCCAGAGCGAAGCTCGGTCCCCGATATTTAGCTGGTGAACTGGAATACTTTCGAAGTAGAATACTCGACTATTACGTTGGACGTCATAGCAGTATAATGCTGTATTTGTAATCAGTTGTATATGATTGTTCATGAAGATCGTATAGGTTGTTTGAAAGCTTGGAATTAGATTGCTATGACTGTGAAGTCTTCATTGATTAAGAATTTCATGTCACATGGTTTTTAAACTGCAGTAATTGAATGCAATATTGTAGCTAAAAATAACAATAGGTATTTGATTGAAGATTTGATATGTTTATATGTTTGCTAGACGATTTTTATGGTGCGTCATATCAACTATGATATATTTTGATCACTATTGCTATTTTGATTATTAGTTTCATCTTCGCTATCTCACATAGCGTTCGCCATGACGTTCCTTATCTCTCCTTGGTTAAATCTCTAATTTCTTATCTCTCACATTTGTTAAAGTGTGATTGGTTAAATTATCTTACTCAACTACCATTGGCTCCCATCATGCCAAGTACTCTCTCCGATTGGCTAGCTTGTGATTGGTTGAGTTCTCTTCTACTGAACTCCCATTGGTTGTCTTCATGACAACGCAATCCCTACTCTCCTATTGGGTGTTGTTGTTTAGTTCCTAAAGTACTAATCTGGCTCCTACCATTGATTCAAATATAATTGGAAAGTCAGCTACTGTACTACTTTAACCACACTGTTATCGATATATATTTTGAAAAACCTGGTGATTGAACTGAAGGTGTTAGTGAACTGAATTTCTCACTACAGTAAAGTCCACGTTATACAAATGGAAACATAGTCGTTCCCAGAGTGAGATTGGAATGATCCATGAAAAGTTCTCTCATATCATGAGAGTTATATTCTTCTATAGGCATTATCTGTCTAATATTGGTCTTGCTATCCTCGTCTATCATTCAAAAAAGCAGACAGCGTTATCCTATTTCAGCACTGCAACATCGCCACATCGTTTTTAAACAATGTATAAATATAATAAGATCGACAAAATATCCAATCTCAATAATTAAATTTATCATTCAATCATTAAAAAATATTTTTCTCGACGAATAAAATAAAATTGATTATTATTCTGAACAAGAATAAATGGTTAATATTACCGATTTACCGGAATCAGCTATTCCGCAGAGAATCGGCAACGATGTTGTCATATCTTTTTCCACTGCCATTATAACATGGACCTCACTAGGGTCAGGTATCAATGATGTTCTTAAGATAGTATTCTATGTGGATACCGATTCGATTCCAGTACCATTAACAAATAATTATTATTGCTGTATTTTAAAGGTGTGTACAGATATACGCGCCGCGAAAATGAGCAATTCACTTTTAATCAGCTGATTATATATCTGTATTTTTACAGAAACAGTAAGATATAGATATAAAAAGCTTGACATCAGCTGATTGAAAGTGAATTGCTCATGTTCGCGGCGCGTAAATCTGTACGCACCTTAAAGCAGTCATCACATTTATATACAATCTGTATAATCCTTGGCTAAAATCTGTAATTTTATGTATAATCTGAATCATTACTCGTATTTTATTTGCAAAAGATATTCACATTGACATTGAAAACAACTAGAAGTAGAGGAAACGTGTCACTTGTATCTCATGTAAAAATAAATCTCAGCGCAGCATCGATCGACCATCATGGCTCGAACAGTGAAAACCCATCAGCCAGTCAATTCTCATGATTTGACATGCCAGTCAAAAACTAGTCGCCCCACACTTGTCAACGACCAACTTGTTTACAAAAAGAGACGCAAAGATTGATTTTGGCGAGTTAGGTGATGGGTTAGGAGAGAGACTACTTCTCTAGAAGGAGAGAGAAAGAGGGGATGATCTCAAAGGAAAGAGACAGTAGTAGATGGGTTAAGGGTCGTGTTTTTATCGGTAATCTGTCAAGATGTCGTGATGGCCGCTTCATGAATAATAATATTTCCAAATGTCCGTCATTTTAGATCAAGCGCAGTGGAATAAAGTTTGCTTGCTTTCCCCATTTTCTGCACTACTACATCAGTCCTTCTCTAGTATCCTCTTTCTCTGTCACTTCCGATCTTTCATGAGATATTTCTGTCTTGTGAAACTTGGCACTACAAATTTTGCATATTGACATTCATGTATTGGACTAAATATTTCTGTCTTGTGATATTCAGCACTACAAATTTCGCATATTGACATTCATTCATTGGACAAGTTTACTGTAAATATAAAACAGTACTTCACGTGCCTATACTATTTCTTTCTTCTGCTTTAGTCTTATAAAGAATCTTATTCTTATCCTAGTTATTGAAGTGGTAGATACAGGGTCTGTATAATAAGTAACCGGACTGACCTCAGGAAATTTTTTATTGGCAAAATATGTACAATTTTTCATTAGATACCTTCAATGTAGTCCCTATTGGAGTCGATAACACGCTGATACCAGGTTTTCAAATCCCTGAACGCTCCCTGGAAGTCGGCAACCTCTATGCTGTCTAGAGCCCTCGTCGTAGCACGTTAAACGTTTTCCAAAGTCCCGAACCGCGTCCCGTTAAGTAGTCTCTTAATCTTGGGGAACAAAAATAAGTCCGGTGGTGCCATATCCGGGCTGTGAGGAGGATGTGCCAACGTTACCCTCGACTGTTTAGCCAACTGGTCGGTGACGAGCAGGCAGGTGTGCGACGGAGCATTGTCGTGATGAAGGATCCACGAATCAGCAATCCCCGGACGGAATCGATGAACCTGGGCGGTTAGTCGATGGAGCACCTCTCAGTAGTACTGGTCGTTTACAGTTTCGCCGGGTGGCACAAACTCTTTGTGAATGGCCAGTACTACAGAGAGGTGCTCCGTCGAGTTGCCAATAGTTTGTAATTGAAACAATAACATTTTCACGAATTTCGAGCTTATTTTCAATTTTAGGTGAAAATGTTACTAAACATTACTTGAAGAGATTTTCATGCTCAATCTTTTCCACCTAAAATTTTCTGTTTAAATTTTATCTGAAGCCTGATAATTGGGAATCTAAAATCAAACTTTGCATGGATGAAGCGGAGCTCCTGAAATTTTTACAGATATGGGACTTGAGGCAGTTGATAAAGCTTGTCAATGACTATTATGAGTATGGATTTTATCAAAATCGTTGGAGCCGTTTTCGAGAAAATCGCGAAAAACCCTTTTTTGACAACACTCACGCCATTTTAGCCGCCATCTTGAATCGCATTTGATCGAAATTGTTCGTATCGGATCCAAATTTAAACAAAAATTTTATTGTGAGGACCTTACGTTCCAAATTTCAAGTCATTCCGTCAATTGGGAGATGAGATATCGTGTACACAGACGCACATACACTCATACACACACACACACACACACACAAACACACACACATATACAGTCCAATACCCAAAAACCACGTTTTTGGACTCAGGGGACCTTGAAACGTATAGAAATTTAGTAATTGGGGTACCTTAATTTTTTTCGGAAAGCAATACTTTCCTTACCTATGGTAATAGGGCATACCTAGGTAAGGAAAGTAAAAAAGTGTGTTAATACATAGCAGCTCGGAATGGATCAAGAAACCATCATCTTTAATTATCTATGTTCCAATATTGGAATATCTGTCAATATAATTGTCTGCTTCTAATTAAAAGTGGGAAACATGCACCAGTGCAATTAACACTTTTCCATAAAACTCCGCTATGAATTACTAGGAAACTGGATAGCCTAGCTTCATCTCCATATTCTGATCATGTACGTCGTTAATCAATTCGCAAGTTTCCACAGCTAATTAAGCCGTTAAATATAACTGACAATTAACCCGGTTCACAGTGAACTACACACATAAACACCGGACGAATGCTGATGGCAGGCAACCAATCAATGTTTCTCTCAACTTCGAAATTCCATTTATAGTTGCCGCTCCAGGTATTAATTCTGCGCAACACGCGTGCGGGCAAACACATTCAGACGCCATCTTTGTTTGATGGTTTAATTGGATGAAACTGAGAATTCTGTTATGGGGCAACGATGTTAAACATGTCCATGTAATACATTATGTTAGCATAGCAAGCTCCGTCAAACAAAATTAACACGATACATTTAAGGTTCTACCTCATTCGTTATTATTTATTCACGTACCTTCCCCTACTGTCAGCATTGGCTGCAAATGGAAAGCATCAGTATTACTTATAGGGGATTCTGACAGTTTAAAGTGGATCACACCACCACTGGCCTTCCCGATTCCCACACACGTTCAGCAAATATAATCAGCAGCTTTTATGAAAATCAGACAATAATTTTCGTCTACCGGTGAATGCTTTCCCATGTAGCAGGAGAATGTGCACTTGAAAGGGAAATTTGAACAATGCAACGCTGTGGAGTTGTAATATTTTAGGCATCGATATCATCGTCTGATTCAGTAATTTGTTGAAGAGGTTTTGTTGTTTGAAATCTATTATAGGGTAGTGTGAGGAGGTTATCCGTTCAATGGTGATGGGAGAAAGAGAAAGAAAGGAAGAGAGAGAAAGAGTGAGTGTGTGAGAGAGCAAGGAAAAAAATTCAACAAGATACTTGTGCTACGAGAGAAACTAACATCATAGAGAAACAATAGCGTAAGTAGATATCCCATGGTTTATAGGGAGTTTATGTCTTAACTTTAACTGTTATCTCAAGCCCATTACTGTCGATTTTTACTGTTTTGTTGGGGTGAGAGTGTATGAACGGCACAATATGAGAGACTACCAGTGTCACACAGCTTCACGGTAAATAACTATGTAGACGGACTATCGGCTTCAGATAACAGTAAAAGTTACGACATAAACTCCCTATACCATGGGATATCTTCTTACGCTATTGTTTCTCTATGCTAACATATACTGTATTATATTGATTTCGGAACGAATTATTTGATTATTTTCTTGATAACTGGATAATGTTGATTTATTCTATGAATGATAGTTCTAGTCCTATGTGAGATTTTGTGAGTGGAAGAGATGAAAGATTGAGTGTCAAAAGACAAAATGAATTTGATTGTTGGATGAATGTGTGTGGGATAAGGGAGAGGGAGCAAGAGATTAGATTAAATTAGATTAGATTTCTTTATTCATGTATGTTACAATAATTACTGGCTTATACACTAATTCACATTAAATGACGATAATGCTAGTTATTCAACGAATTTTACAAAGTATAAATAATTAATCAATGAGGATAAAGATTGAATGCAATTAGAATAACGATAATATAATAATGTGATGTAACTTCATAAATTGGCGGTCTTTCATCAAAAATAAATGTTGATTCTCTGAAAATGATATAAAATAGTATCCTCCTCATCTTTACACGACCGGGAGATAGATTTAGAGATTGATTGATTGATTGATTGTTTCATTTTTCTCCTGGCAGGAGAAAGAAAGAGAGAGAGTGTGTGTGAGAGAGAGAGATTAGATTAGATTAGATTTCTTTATTCATGTATGTCACAATATTTACTGGCTTATACACTAATTTAAATTAAATGACGATAATGTTAGTTATTCAACGAATTTTACAAAGTATAAATAATTAGTCAATGAGAATAAATATAGAATGCAATTAGAATAACGATAATATAGTAATATGATGTAACTTCATAAATCGGCGGTGTTTCAACAAATAATTGTCGATTCTTTAAGAAGGATATAAAATATCCTTCACATTAACACACGTCCGGTTAGTAGAGCTGTTGGGAATAAATTATAACTCGAAGTAATGTTCAAATAGGAAACTCTACTTAAGTTAAAAACTAGTTGATTTGAATCTTAGAATTATAGGATGAATGAATGAATGAAATATAGAATGATAGTGAATACAATATTGCATTAATAATTAAAATTAGATAAATGAAACAAATGTTATAGGGTGAGATTTAATTGGAATTTCAGAAATTGATTGGGTAATATTATTATTATCATTGAGAGAGTGAGAGAGAGAGTGAGAGAGAGGGTGGAAGGTACCAGTGAAAATTATTTTCAACAAAACACTTGTGAGAGAAACTAACATACTGTATTTATTGATTTCGTACAAAATAATTTGACCATTTTCTCGTGTAATATTTCATTTTTTGGAAAATATTTTTTTTACTATGCGAGATTCTACAGACAGATTTTGCCAATTACTACCATTAGCAGTAAAAGTAAAGTAAAGTGGAAGAGATGAAAAATTGAATGACAAACAAAGACAGAGTAAATGTGATTATTGGGTGAATGTGTGAATGTGTGTGTATTGGAATAATGAAGAGAGAGCGAAAAAGAGATTGATTGATTGATAGATTATATGCCTTTATTAGGAGTTAGGACTCCTGGTCCTCTCTACCACACAACCCTCTGAGAGAGAGAGAGAGAGAGAGAGAGAGAGAGAGAGAGAGAGGAGAGAGAGAGAAGAGAGAGAGAGAGAGAGAGAGAGAGAGATTGATTGATTGATTGATTATATGCCTTTATTAGGGTGGAGCTAGGACTCCTGGTCCTCTCTACCACACAACCCTCTGAGAGAGAGAGAGTGATTGATTGATTGATTGAGTACTTTATTTATGTAGATTACAATATATACTGGCTCAATATACACTTATATACAATAGCTCACAATACAGCAAAATTATAGATGAATTTACATAATATTGACTAAGAAAATTATAAATAAGAGAGAGAGAGAGAGTGAGAGAGAGAGAGAGAGTGAGAGAGAGAGAGAGAGAGTGAGTGAGAAAGAGAAAGGGAGAGAGGAAGAATATGAAGAAAGATATAAATATTAATGAACATGTGTGAGAAGTGAACAGGTGTGATATAAATGAAGATGAATTGAGAATGGAAATGAAGATTAATAATGTACTGGAAAAGAAAACGGAAATCTTTGAATGAGGAACGGAAGGGTATGAGAAGCCGATGAAAGAAGTAATAAATACATCAAGAGAAATGTTGAAAACAGGTGTACAAAGAGATACAAAGCACCTAATCCAAACACTTACCGGCACCATTTGAAAGGGACGCACAGAGGAGACGCATCCGAATTTAATATGAGCTGCTGATAGAATTCGTTCTAGAAATACGAAGAAGATACAAAAGAAGAAGAAGAAGAATATAATGGAGAAAAATAAGCTGTAGGAGAAATAATGGAAAAAGCAGATACAGAAGAAGAAGAAGAAGAAGAAGAAGAGAAGAAGAAGAAGAAAAAGAAGAGGAGAGAAAAGAAGAAGCAGAAGAAGAAGAGAAGAAGAAAAA